>NC_134397.1:251794708-251980026 GCF_050003625.1 Haematobia irritans | reverse complement strand
AACTAGAATAAGGCATGAATTTTACTCATACTATTTTCTTCGCTGGGTATAAGAATTTACTACTGAACAAGAAAATTTTATTCACCGATAACAAAGCATTCGTAAAAATAAACAAAAACTGAACTAAAACCAAGTTTCCTCAAAATTAGTAAAATTTCTTATAAAATGATAATTGCGACTTCCTTTATAATAGAAAGTTTTTCATACATACGAACAAACACTTGACATAAAAAAATATTTTAGTTCATTCGTACTAAGAAGTATGCAATCCTTTCAAAACTTAAGGAAACACACTTGTTAGAATACTTGTTAGAATTTTCCTATATTTCTATTGTCTACCTGTAATCGATACCTGTCATCGTAATCGATGTGTTTGCGCGTGGGTTGTTTTTTTAGTTGGAATCGCGTTGTTGTGGTATACGGAGAGATTGTGAAAAAATAATATGGTAAAATAATATAATAAATAACATATATAAAATATTTATTATTTTAAATTAGTGAGAACAATTTTCGTTTTTTGAAAATAAATCTATCAATGTTCGTGATGGCGTATAAAGAAAGAAAACACCAGCAGAATAACAACCCTTTCATTTGTCTTCATTTTGGAATCTTCAATTAACAGGTAATATTCAGTGACGCTAACCTTTTGTAACAAAAATGGTTTATGATTTTTTATATTTGTAGGTATTGAAATTATAAAAGGAGGACAAAATCGTTAGGCAGCAACTTATTAAAAGTGAAAGGTACAAGAAGAAAAATGCGTTTTACAGTTGATGACATTACATGGAAATTGGAAATAGTGGAATAATAAACTAGTATTTCAAGGCCAGTCGATGCTGTTGATTCTTAATAAATATATTTAATATCTTAATAAAACGTGTATTTTATTGATGAAAAAATTGCCTATATAAATAAATAAAATTGTATTTAAAAACGAAGGTAAGCAGTTCTAATTATGAAGTAAACGTTTTACCACAAATGTGTAAGATTTGTCCAAATGAATGAAAAATTTTCAATAAAATTATTCCATATATGAATTCAAATCAGTTAAATTTTTTCATTCTGTAGTATAGTGGTACATAAATATAGGAAAACGTTAACTAATATATGGAATGCATTATACCTAATTTCTACGAAAATCACATCGTTCAAACAAATAAAAATGTCTTTGGCGCTATACGAAGTTCAACTTTCTTCACAATGAGTTCATTTTAACTTAAAGAAGGGGTCACTTTTTTCTGGGTGTACGCAAATTAATACAAAATTGGCATTGTTCAATATTAAAAAAATTGAAAATTTTCTCCACTAAATCTTATTTAAATTAAACAATTAAAACCATTCGCCAATCTACATAAAATTTCACTTCATTTTATATCATAGATAAAGCCATTAAAAATGGAGAAAATATCCTTAATTGGATTTCATGCACTGAAAAAACAGTGAACCTACCAGGAAGAAAACTTTTGATTTTGATTATTTTAAAAAATTTTGAATATTTTTGGAAATTGTTAACTAAACAGTATTAAAGGGTGATTTGTTAAGAGCTTGATAACTTTTTTTTAAAAAAAAACGCATAAAATTTGCAAAATATCATCGGTTCTTTATTTGAAACGTTAGATTGGTCCATGACATTTACTTTTTGAAGATAATTTCATTTAAATGTTGACCGCGGCTGCGTCTTAGGTGGTCCATTCGGAAAGTCCAATTTTGGGCAACTTTTTTCGAGCATTTCGGCGGAATAGCCCGAATTTCTTCGGAAATGTTGTCTTCCAAAGCTGGAATAGTTGCTGGCTTATTTCTGTAGACTTTAGACTTGACGTAGCCCCACAAAAAATAGTCTAAAGGCGTCAAATCGCATGATCTTGGTGGCCAACTTACCGGTCCATTTCTTGAGATGAATTGTTCTCCGAAGTTTTCCCTCAAAATGGCCATAGAATCGCGAGCTGTGTGGCATGTAGCGCCATCTTGTTGAAACCACATGTCAACCAAGTTCAGTTCTTCCATTTTTGGCAACAAAAAGTTTGTTAGCATCGAACGATAGCGATCGCCATTCACCGTAACGTTGCGTCCAACAGCATCTTTAAAAAAATACGGTCCAATGATTCCACCAGCGTACAAACCACACCAAACAGTGCATTTTTCGGGATGCATGGGCAGTTCTTGAACGGCTTCTGGTTGCTCTTCACTCCAAATGCGGCAATTTTGCTTATTTACGTAGCCATTCAACCAGAAAGGAGCCTCATCGCTGAACAAAATTTGTCGATAAAAAAGCGCGAAACACATTTCGAACCGAACACTGATTTTGGTAATAAAATTCAATGATTTGCAAGCGTTGCTCGTTAGTAAGTCTATTCATGATGAAATGTCAAAGCATACTGAGCATCTTTCTCTTTGACACCATGTCTGAAATCCCACGTGATCTGTCAAATACTAATGCATGAAAATCCTAACCTCAAAAGAATCACCCTTTACAAGCGCTGGCATCGCGCCGATATCACAAAAATAAGTAAACATTTTTCGACAAATTCAAGAAAATTTATTAGACATAAATAGTTGTTTTCACTTTTTAAACAAAATTTTGTAGTTTGAAGGAAAAAATTGGAGTTCAAAATTGCAAGAATGTCTTTAGTGACATACGAAGTTCATGATGGACGCTTTTGTAGTAAAATTTACAAATTTGAAGAAATAATGAATTATTTTATGACATATACGAATTTAGTAAATCTCTATCCTTAACTTGTGTATAATTTTTTTCCATCTTTTAGCTCATTTAACTAACGTACGCAAAAAATTATTAGAGTAAATGAAACTTTCACCAAATATAATAAGTTCATGAACTAAAATATAGTTAAATTGGCTTTAGTGAAATAGTGAGTTCAATTTTTTTTGAGTGTGGATATAGCTATCATCCACAGATAGTAAGCAAGTGACTTTCCCTGCTGTCCTGTATAATCCTGTAATATTTAAATTAATATATAGTATTTTTTTAATTAAAAAAAAAAACTAAGTTTAATTTTACAAAATTACTCTTTTGAAATGATTCGGCAAAAATGTCAGACTTTCTGATAATTTTAATTGCTAAACCTTTGACTCTCCACCGCAGTCTCCTCAAAACACTACTATTTTTATTATGACTGCTTTAGCTCAATCTTTTGTTACGGAACCTCTACCACACTCTCCTCAACATAGTACAACTTTTATTCTCACTGCTTTAGCTTAGTCTCTTGTAGTCAATGCTCCCGCAATGACTCTCAAATTTACAGTCAGCATATCAAAAGCCTAATATCACAACAACACACATATACACAATGATCCAAAAGAATAAACAACATCTCAAGTGCAGATTAGTGGAAGAACTCAACCAACACCCATTCTCTTTCATCCGTTAACAAAACATCTGTTAATCTATACTCGAATAATATAAAACAGTAATGCTTCCATGATAATCGGCTACGTTGGAGCGAAGTTAACATATGAAGTTTACAACATCACCTTCTCCAAGCTGTTAACATTCAACAACAACACTCTGTTTATTTATTTTACAGTTTTAACTAAGTTTTGTTTAAACAATTTTGTTGCCTTTAGGTGTGTTTTACTATAAGTTTCTCGTTTTAAAGAAGATCGCTCTTACTCTCCAAAAAGATCTCTGCTAGCAATTCATAGGGAGTACTAAGAAGGGAGATTTAAAGAGAAACAAGTATATACGGCCGTAAGTTCGGCCAGGCCGAAGCTTATGTACCCTCCATCATGGATTGCGTAGAAACTTCATCTAAACACTGTCATCCACAATCGAATTACTTAAGTTGCGGTAACGCTTGCCCATGGGAAAGGTATCTTAAAACCTCCTAACACCATCTTCTAAATTGTATGTAGGTTAGGTTAGGTTATGTGGCAGCCCGATGTATCAGGCCCACTTAGACTATTCAGTCCATTGTGATACCACAGTGGTGAACTTCTCTCTTATCACTGTGTGCTGCCCGATTCCATGTTAAGCTCAATGACAAGGGACCTCCTTTTTATAGCCGAGTCCGAACGGCGTTCCACATTCCAGTGAAACCACTTAGAGAAGCTTTGAAACCCTCAGAAATGTCACCTGCATTACTGAGGTGGGATAATCCACCGCTGAAAAACTTTTTGGTGTTCGGTCGTAGCAGGAATCGAACCCACGACCTTGTGTATGCAAGGCGGGCATGCTAACCATTGCACCACGGTGTATGTAAGTCCATACGTGGTATATATTAAATCAAATAAATCAAAAAAGATCGATCCAATACGTATATAATTCAGTTTGACAAAGTAGACATACAATTTTGACAACATTTTCTACAGAAATAAAATTTTAAGAAAATTTTCTATAGAAATAAAATTTTCACAAAATTTTCTATAAAAATAAAAATTTTGATAAAATTTTCTATAGAAAGAAAATTTTGACAAAAATTTCTACAGAAATAAAATTTTAACAAAATTTTCTATAGAAATAAACTTTTGACAAAATTTTCTATAGAAATAAAATCTTGGTAGATTATTTTTGGCTCGAGTGGCAACCATGATTATGAACCGAATAAAATTTGAACAAAATTTTCTATAGAAATACAATTTTGACAAAATTTTCTATAGAAATAAAATTTTGGTAGATTATTTTTGGCTCTAGTGGCAACCATGATTATGAACCGATATGGACCAATTTTTGTGTGATTGGACCAATTTTGGTATGGTTGTTAGCGACCATATACTAACACCACGTGCCTAATTTGAACCGGATCGGATCAATATTGCTCCTCCAAGAGGCTCCGGAGGTCAAATCTGGAGAATGTTTTATATGGGGGCTATATATAATTATGGACCGATATGGACCAATTCTGGCATGGTTGTTAAAGATCATATACTAACACCATGTTCCAAATTACAACCGGATTGGATGAAATTTACTTCTCTTGGAGACTTCGCAAGCCAAATATGGGGATCGGTTTATATGGGGGCTATATATAATTATGAATCGATGTTGACCAATTTTTGCATGGTTGTTAGATACCATATACCAATATCATGTACCAAATTTCAGGAGGATCGGATGATATTTGCTTCTCTTTTAGGCTTCGCAAGCCAAATCTGGGGACCGGTTTATATGGGCGCCATATACAATTATGGACCGATATGGACGAATTTTTGCATGGTTGTTAGAGACCATATACCAACGTCATGTACCAAATTTCAGCCGGATCGGATGAAATTTTCTTCTCTTTGAGGCTCCGCAAGCCAAATCTGGGGATCGGTTTATATGGGGGCTATATATAATTATGGACCGATGTGGACCAATTTTTGCATGGTTGTTAGAGACCATATACCGACACTATATACCAAATTTGAGCCGGATCGGATGAAATATGCTTCTGTTAGAGGCTCCACAAGCCAAATCTGATGGTCCCTTTATATGGGGGCTATACGCAAAAGTGGACCGATATGGCCCATTTTCAATACCATCCGATCTACATCGATAACAACTACTTGTGCCAAGTTTCAAGTCGATAGCTTGTTTCGTTCGGAAGTTAGCGTGATTTCAACAGACGGACGGACGCACATTGGGGTTTTTGATACCAAAAATGGGAATTAATTGAAAAATGAAATTTAGGAGAACCGAAAAAATTTTTATAGTCGGTAAAAGTACACAAAATTCCACATCACTAGCGCAAAAATTGTGTCTTTGACAAGTACCGTTGTGTCACTATATGTGTTTGAAGTTGGAGTTATTTTACGTTTTCCTTGCGTGCGATATAAATGTAATTTATTGGTGTCTTAAAAATTAGTTTTGAGTGTTTTCTAAAGCGATAATTAAAAAAATAATAATGGAACCTCCATCCTCAGGTTAATAAGATTATTTTTGTGTTTTTTATTTTTATATTTGACTTGTGTTATTATATGAAATTTGGTTTCGCTCGTAAGTCTTTAAATTAGAGGATTTCGAGAAATATGTCGACAAATAGTTGTGAGTAAAGCCAAATTAAGTAAAAAAGTTTATTTTTTCTAAAACAATAAACTCTTTTGAAAGCATAGATGAAAAAGTTGTCTGCACTTTTTTGCACATTTCGAAATTAAATGGAAATACATTTTTCAACCCCTGGTACTATATGTCCCCAACTGTTCACAAATATTTATTACTTGGAGCAGAAATAATTAACCACGCTTTACTTCCAGTTGGACAGTTGTCGGAAGAAGCGCAAGAACCTAGAAACAATGATTTTAAAAATTTTAGAGAGCATTTTTTGCGAAAATGTTCTATGAAAAAGTCAAATGAAGATATATTTAAAAGACTGTTAATTAACATAATTCGGATCCAGTTATATCAGAAATGAGAAATTAAAAGAGAAGAAACCCCACAATTTGCCTATGGAAGCAATTCAAATGTTGATATTTGAGTCAAATCTTGATGGTGATCAAAATGCCAGTGTTGATGATAATGATACATATAGTAATTTTCTGACGATGATGATAATAATTGTTAAGAATCAGATCAAAAAGCAGATATTCATTTTCTTTTTTTTTTGTTGCAAATTAACTAATGGAAAACAAATAAAATGTGGACTAAAAAATATTTAAAATTTGATTGGTTTTATGTCTTTTAGTGAATTTGGCCGAAAAAAGTTAAAACTATAAACAGGAAAAGCTACTTCGAATTAATTCCCACTTTTGACATCAAAAACCCCACTGTGGGACGGACGGACGGACGGACGGACATGCTTAGATCGACTCAGAATTTCACCACGACCCAGAATATATATATACTTTATGGGGTCTTAGAGCAATATTTCGATGTGTTACAAACGGAATGACAAAGTTAATATACCCCCATCCTATGATGGAGGGTATAAAAATTCCAAACAAAAATTGTAAAGCCTTTCTTTAAAAAAGATAATTAGACAAATTAGAGAACAAAATAATGAATTACATTCGTTTTTTCCTAATTCCAAATTACATTTTTCGAAGTTATGAAGAGAGCAATTATACGGACACGCATACGAACAAAAATTTTCTTTGCCATACCTGTACCAGGGCTGCAAATTTTGTGATTTTTTTGGTGATGTTTTGCCTCGGAAATTATGGTATTAGCTCCGTTAGACATTTTTTAAAGAATTTCCCACTTTTTTTTGAAAACGAAAGGCAATCGAAAGGCAAAACACTCAGAGTACAGAGAGTTAAACTTTCTACCTTTATTTTAGAAAATGAAAGGCAATCTATGGGCTCAGAGATTAGAGGTTTAAACTTTTTAAATTGTAAGGCAATTGTTTAAAATAGTTAGGGACTTAACTTTGGCCTTTCGAGTGTTGTAAAAATTCGTATAAAAAATCTTGGTTCTTGGTCCACACTCCTTAACAAATGTGAAACGTAAACTTTAACTCGCTTGAGAGTGATTCATTAGAAATACATTTTATGTTGAAATCTCCGTGCAAATGTCACAAAAAAGAACATTGGACACATTTTGCTTGCCTGAAAATTTTAAAACATAAAATCCATTCTTTAATGTTGCGGTGACCGTCTCCGAAATTATTGCAAAAAATGAGCTATTCTATTCTCTCTACGTTCGATATACTTAGATTGGGGCATTTTATTTATTAACATTGTAATAATGACATTAGTTCAAATAGTTGTTACAATGACCAATATCTCATGCCGCACCAAGAAAAATGAAAACCAATTTTTAAAGATTTTTGTGAAACAGGCTAACAAAGTCAACTTTTTGAAATTTGTAATGTTTCTCAAAAATTAAGTAAAATCGAAAACAGTGTTTTTTTCTAATTTACTAATATTAAATAAAATATGTTTTTTTACCAGGGCTCGAATTATCGACCTTTAATGTTTTCGCTTTTCGCTTATCACTTATCTTTCTTTAACGCCATTAATAGTAAAAAAAGCGACTTTGAAGTAGAAAGTTAAATTGTGGCAGTGATGCCAGGTAATTTTTGATTCTTCCCCCCAAATCTTAAGAAAAAAACCCCTAAATTGGTCTAGACCTTTTTCAAAAACCCCCAAAAATTTTATGTATGTAAATAGTACAAAAAGAGGCCAAAAATTTCAGTAAAAATCCTGTAGTTATACACTTATTAAAAACTTAAATTTAACACAAGTATAAAAACTGAAAGAAGATTTTTTCTGAGGAACAAAATTTTAGACAAAATAAGTTTTTTAATGCTAAAAATTTTCTTTTGAAATAAATAAAAATCATTACACCACTTGTCACAAATTCGGGTTTGATTCCTGCTTCGACCGAAGACCAAAAAGTTGTTCAGCGGTGGATTGTCCCACCTCCACCCAGAGAAGGAATATGATCACCTCAAACATGTTTTAAGAGCAAAATGTTATTTTTGGGTGGTGACCATGTAACATGGTTTTCGCAACCATGTTATTTTCTCGGAAATCATGTATCTGATTTCGGCAAGCAGGTTATATTTGACGATAAAATAACATTTTAGTGACAAACATGTTACATGGTCACCACAAAAAAATAACATTTTGCTCTTGAAACATGTTTGAGGTGATCATATTCCTTCTCTGCGTGTCAGTAATGCTGGTGATATTTCCGAGAGAAGTTCACCAATGTGGTATCACAACGGACTGAATTGTCTAAGTGAGCCTGATACATCGGGCTGCCACCTAACCAAACCTAACCTGGTTTTTAATTGTATCAAATATTAAAAATGCCCCTTCAACAGATGCGTTTAAAAAAGAATGTCATTGCATACTAGCTTGTATTTAGGAACATGGGTTGACTTCCCTTATTTTTTTCTCAAAATTCATGCCAGAGTTGTTCCAAATTTTGTTGAGAATTGCTCCACTTTATAAGATCTAAGGGCGTTTTCGTTTCGCAAAAAATATGTTGCCCTGGTGTTGCACTTCTTTTTCCTTCATTGTATTTTCGCTCAAATAATAGTGTCATTCCAAAGTTATTGTTAATTCATAATATTGTGAGGGATAGAGGATCCAAAATTTATGACAGTGTCCTTTATATTTGGTAATCAATTTCGAGAATGTTGCACCTTTTTTCCCAATCGAAATCGCCATAATATATTTTTTTTACCTCCAAAAATCCCCCCAAATAAATGTTACCCCTAAAAATCCCCCTAAACGTGTAAAAAACCCCTAAATTTGGGGGAAACCCCCCAACCTGGCAACACTGAATTGTGGCATACCTAACTGATAACGAGGAACGATTAGTGGTGATTTTTGAAGTTCTCTTTCTCTCTTTGCCTCTCTCTCTCTCTAAGAGTTTGCTTGGACAATAGTTTGCAGTGTGATCGGATGAGCATTTTCGCATCTAAATATTAGTAGTTTGTACATTTGTGCAAATCACATCACAAATTTAGCGATGTCTGTCTGTCTGTCTGTCTCTAGGTTTTTTTCGTGGCGTATTTATTAGGCCTGGTGCCTGCATTATACAATGACAAAGAATCAAATTTCCAAATAACCATTGCCCGCAATGGAGTGTTTCTTGGAAATATTTTTGCATAAACCAACGAAAAATGTTGATCTTGCCCTCTGTTACAGATCTAGTATTTCCTAAAAAAGTAAAACTTATAAAAAATCCCGCACAATGTGATTTAATTTTAGGCTACTTTAGTTTACCTAAAAAACTAAAACCATTAAAATTTCACTCGACCCTTAAGTTAGATGAATTTTGGGTTTAGTGGTAAAAGGATGTTGAATTTTTGTGGTACCAAAAAAAAATCTTTTTCTGACGTCCAGATTTATAACACATCATAAATCAATGTCAAATTTTTGTTGTTGTTGTTGTGACAGGGGATACAAAATCTTGCCTTCGACAATATAAAAATCATTGAGCAGTTTTTTTTAGAGGCAGGATTTTATGTTGGATTTACAGACAAATTCCTTCTGAGAAATGAGACTAGAATTTTTGAATAGGTGGTAAGGGGTTTGGTTGGGCGCTTGGTAAAGAAACACAAATATCTTCCCTTTAGCACCACTAAGGCAACAAAGGAAAAAAAGTTTCAATTCAAGCGAAAAAAATAGTTTTCTGAGCCATTAGAGTGTAAACATTTATGTTGCAGAACGGCAAAGGGCCGCAATTTGCCACAGCGAATGGTTTTTGTGTGTATTTCTGGGTGGAGGCGGGGGTGTGGAGTATAAGAGCAATAGGTTTTGATTATAAGTGGGCAAGCAACAAAACGAAAAAGAAAACACACGTACTCACTCACTTACCCATATACTCACCCGTACATACTTACGTTTTGAGCTCAGTAAGAAAAACACGCACTCATCGTTTCGAGGTTTGTTTTTTTTTTGTTGTACACAAAACCAATACCAAAACATAACTTCGCTCTTTTGGCTATACTCGTATTAAGGTTGCAAGAGACCTTCATTGAAAGGTAACATTAATGTGTGGTGAAGGTTACTTTTGATGCTGTATACAGTGCTCGCCTACGCCACTTTCACCCCTCGCCATGCGACTAGAAAATATCGTCACAAAAGGCACGTAATAGAGAAATATTGTATCGTTTTATTTCGGTCAGTAGTTTGCCATTCGAATTAAGTTTAGCTGTTTATTTTTTTGGCGAAAGGGTTATAAAAAATGTGCGGGAAATTAAAAATAAAATAAGTATATACAGCATTAAGTTCGGTCGGGCCGAATCTTAAATATCCAGAAATTTTTGTCAAAATTCTATTTCTATAGAAAATTTTGTGAAAATTTTATTTCTATAGAAAATTTTGTCAAAATTTTATTTCTATGAGAAAATTTTATTTCTATAGAAAATTTTGTCAAAATTTTATTTCCGTAGAACATTTTGTCAAAATTTTATTTCTATAGTAAATTTTGTAAAAATTTTATTTATTTAGGAAATTTAGTCAAAATTTTATTACAGTAGAAAATTTTGTCAAAATTTTATTTCTTTAGTAAATTTTGTAAAAATTATATTTCTTTAGGAAATTTAGTCAAAATTTTATTACAGTAGAAAATTTTGTCAAATACAAAATTTTAATTTTATTTTTATAGAAAATTTTGTCATACTTTTATTTCTCTTAAAAATTTTGTCAAAAAGTTATTAATATAGAAAATTTTGTAAAAAAGTTATTTATATAGAAAATTTTGTCAAAATTTTATTTCTATAGAAAATTTTGTCAAAAAAGTTAAAAAGTTAAAAATAAAACACTTGACGAAAACATTAAACCTAAGACTATTGAAGAGCCGGACCATAATAAGGATAAGTCATACAAACCCATGACTTACGTTGAAGGATTCTCAGAGCGTTTTTTCAAATCGGAAGTATATAACAAGGACAAGATTCAAATTGCTTCACGCACATCGAGAACAGTAAAGGAATTATTCAGCAACACAAAGTCAAAAATAAAGAATGAGGACAGGAGTAACATAGTGTACAAAATTAAATGTAATGGAGACAAGTCCAACATATGCCCAATGGCATATGTTGGCACTACAATGACCAAACTTAAGACAAGACTTTCGTCGCATAAATCAGACCTTAAAGCTGTAGACAAATCAGTAGAGCAAACAAGTATATACGGCCGTAAGTTCGGCCATGCCGAATCTTATGTACCCTCCACCATGGATTGCGTAGGAACTTCTACTAAAGGCTGTCATCCACAATCGAATTACTTGGGTTGCGATAACACTTGCCGATGGCAAGGTATCGTAAAACTTTTTAACACTGTCTTCTAAATTGTAAGTTAGTCCATAAGGGGTATATATTAAACAAAAATAAAAAGGCCGATTAAGTACGTATATAATTCAGTTTGACAAAATTTTCTATAGAAATAAAATTTTGACAAAATTTTCTATAGAAATAAAGACTTGACAAAATTTTCTATAGAAATAAAATGTTGACAAAATTTTCTATGGAAGTAAAATGTTGACAAAATTTTCTATAGCAATAAAATTTTGACAAAATTTTCTATAGAAATAAAATGTTGACAAAATTTTCTATAGAAATAAAATGTTGACAAAATTGTCTATAGAAATAAAATGTTGACAAAATTGTCTATAGAAATAAAATGTTGACAAAATTTTCTACAGAAATAAATTTTTTACAAAATTTTCTATAGAAATAAAATTTTGACAAAATTTTCTATGGTAATAAAATGTTGAAAAACATTGCTATAGAAATAAACTTTTTACAAAACTTTCTATAGAAATGAAATTTTGACAAAACTTTCTATAGTAATAAAATTTGACAATTTTTACATGGCTGTTAGAGGCCATATACTAACGAAATGTACCAAATTTCAACCGCATCGGATGACTTTTGCTCCTCCAAGAGGCTCCGGAGGTCAAATCTGGGGATCGGTTTATATGGGAGCTATATATAATTATGGACCGATATGGACCAATTTTTGCATGCTTGTTAGAGACCGTATACTAACATCAGGTACCCAATTTCAAACGGATCGGATGAATTTTGCCCCTCCAAGAGGCTCCGGTGGTCAAATCTGGGGATCGGTTTATATGGGAGCTATATATAATTATGGACCGATATGGACCAGTTTTTGCATGGTTGTTAGAGACCATATAATAACACCACGTACCAAATTTCAATCGGGTAGGATGAAGTTTGCTCCTCCAAGAGGCTCCGGAGGTCAAATCTGGGGATCGGTTTATATGGGAGCTATATATATTTATGGACCGATATGGACCAATTTTTGCATGGTTGTTAGAGACCGTATACTAACATCAGGTACCAAATTTCAATCGGATCGGATGAATTTTGCCCCTCCAAGAGGCTCCGGAGTTCAAATCTGGGAATCGGTTTATATGGGAGCTATATATAATTATGGACCGATATGGACCAATTTTTGCATGGTTGTTAGAGACCGTATACTTAGACCACGTACCAAATTTCAACCGGATCGGATGATTTTTGCTGCTCCGGAAGGCTCCGCAAGCCAAATTTTGGGATCGGTTTATATGGGGGCTATACGTAAACGTGGGCCGATATGGCCCATTTTCAATACCATCCGACCTACATCAATAACAACTACTTGTGCCAAGTTTCAAGTCGATAGCTAGTTTCGTTCGGAAGTTAGCGTGATTTCCACAGACGGACGGACAGCCGGACAGACGGACAGACGGACAGACGGACGGACGGACGGACATGCTTAGATCGACTCAGAATTTCACCACGACCCAGAATATATATACTTTATGGGGTCTTAGAGCAATATTTCGATGTGTTACAAACGGAATGACAAAGTTAATATACCCCCATCCTATGGTGGAGGGTATAAAAACAGCACTTGCAGCTCACTGTGCAACAACAGGACACAAGCCCAACTTCACAGACGTCGAGATACTTGCTCAAGAGAATAATCATAGACGAAGATACACTCTTGAGATGCTCAATATAATAGATCTCTCTCCTGACAAAAGAATGAATTTCAAAAAAGACACGGAAGAATGCGCCAGAATGTATCGACATATTATAAACAAGCATCGACACAAACGAAGTTTAGTGTACGGTGAATTGCGAAACAAACAGCAGCACAAGAACTCAAGTTAGTTATTTTTCGATAAAATATATTTTCAATAACAATTGTGATTTTTGTGAACATTAACCCCCATTTTCAGGAAGCTCCGTTAGTGCTACGTTAGCTAACAAACTTTTAAACCGTACTATGGACATGTCTGTCATCTTGTCTATATATTCCATATGCCAGTTAGGAACTTAACTACTAAAAAAATTTCAGTTAAAGTTAACCTGAGAGAAGATATTTCGATTTTACTTTCTGTTAACTGGGAGTTAAAGTCTAACGGAGATACATGAAAATGGCCGTAAATGTAATTTAATTTTTGTATTTTATGTAGATACAAAATCCCAGAAGATGGTTAGTGGCACTAACCGAAATATTGAAATAAATATTAAAACAAATCAATAATCGATTGTTTCTATGACCTCAAGCCGAACAAAATTAATAATCAGAATAAACATAAAATAGGTCAACAACACTCAAAAATATTTTTAAAAATTTTATTTCTATAGAAAATTTTGTCAAAATTTTATTTCTATAGAAAATTTTGTCAAAATTTTATTTCTATAGAAAATTTTGTCAAAATTTTATTTCTATAGAAAATTTTGTCAAAATTTTATTTCTATAGAAAATTTTGTCAAAATTATGTTTCTATAAAAATTTTTGGTCAACATTATATTTCTATAGAAAATTTTGTCCAAATTTTATTGCAGTAGGAAATTTTGTCAAAAAAGAAAAAAACAAATTTCAAAATTTTATTTCTGTAGAAAATTTTGTCAAAATTATATTTCTATAAAAATTTTTGTCAACATTATATTTCTATAGAAAATTTTGTCCATATTTTATTACAGTAGAAAATTTTGTCAAAATGTTATTTCTATACAATGTTTTGTCAAAATGTTATTTCTATACAAAATTTTATTTCTATAGAAAATCATGTCAAAATTTTTTTTCGCTAGAAAATTTTGTCTTTATTTTATTTCTATAGAAAATTTTGTCAAAATGTATTTTTTTTTAGAAAATTTTGTCAAGGTTTGAAGGTTTCAAAATGTTATTTCTATAAAAAATTTTTTCTAAATTGTATTTATATAAAAATTTTGTCAAAATTTTATTAGAGTAGAAAGATTTGTCGAAATGTTTTTTCTATAGAAATTTTTGTCAAAATGTTATTTCTATGGGAAATTTTGTAAAAATTTTATGTCTATAGAAAATTTTGTCAAAATTTTATTTTTATAGAAATTTTTGTCAAAATTTTATTTCTCTAGAAAATTTTGTCAAAATGTTACTCCTAAAGAAAATTGTGTCAAAATTGTATAGAAAATCATGTCAAAATTTTATTTCTCTAGAAAATTTTGTCAAATTTTTATTTCTATAGAAAATTTTGTCAAATTTTTAATACTATTGAAAAGTTTGTCAAAAACTCCAAGTATTCTACCAACCTAATTTTAATTAATTTCGTCAAAATATTATTCCTATACAAAATTTTAATTTTATTTTTATAGATAATTTTGTCAAACATTTATTTCTCTAAAAAATGTTGTCAAAATTTTATTTCTATAGAAAATTTTGTCAAAATTATAATTCTATAAAAAATTTTGTCAACATTATATTTCTATAGAAAATTTTGTCAAAATTTTATTAGAGTAGAAAAATTTGTCGAAATGTTTTTTCTATAGAAATTTTTGTCAAAATGTTATTTCTATGGAAAATTTTGTAAAAATTTTATGTCTATAGAAAATTTTGTCAAAATTTTATTTTTATAGAAATTTTTGTCAAAATTTTATTTCTCTAGAAAACTTTGTCAAAATGTTATTCCTAAAGAAAATTGTGTCAAAATTGTATAGAAAATCATGTCAAAATTTTATTTCTCTAGAAAATTTTGTCAAATTTTTATTTCTATAGAAAATTTTGTCAAAATTATATTTCTATAGAAAATTTTGTCAAAATTACATTTCCATAGAAAATTTTGTCAAAATTTTATTACAGTAGAAAATTTCGTCAAAATATTATTCCTATACAAGATTTTAATTTTATTTTTATAGCAAATTTTGTCAAACTTTTATTTCTCTAAAAAATTTTGTCAAAATTTTATTTCTATCGAAAATTTTGTCAAAATGATATTTCTATAAAATTTTTTTTTGTCAAAATTTTATTACAGTAGAAAATTTTGTCAAAATGTTATTTCTATACAATGTTTTGTCAAAATGTTATTTCTGTACAAAATTTTGCCAAAATTTTATTTCTATAGAAAATCATGTCAAAATTTTATTTCGCTAGAAAATTTTTTCTTTATTTTATTTCTATAGAAAATTTTGTCAAAATTTAATTTTTGTTAGAAAATTTTGTCTAAATTGTATTTCTATAAAAATTTTGTCATAATTTTATTAGAGTAGAAAATTTCGTCAAAATGTTATTTCTATAGAAATTTTTGTCAAAATGTTATTTCTATAGAAAATGGTGTCAAAATTTTATTTCTATAGAAAATTTTGACAAAATTTTATTTCCGTAGAAGAAATTTTTTTCAAATTTTTATTTCTATAGAAAATTTTGTCAAATTTTTATTACTATTGAAAATTTTGTCAAAAACACCAAGAATTCCACCAATCTACTAAACAGTACAAAATCTATCATTTTTGGTAGAATTCTACCAAATGTGGCAATCGAGAACGATGTGCAAAATATTTGTTTCTCATATTGTCGTGCTAAAACAATTTTAGATTTTGAATTTCGGACAAATCATCTGACATATTTAGGGGTGTCTTGACTCCCAAAATGGCAAATCGCGAAATCGGTCTGACACACATCAATTCGGCTCACCTATTTTTGGGCCTACAGTACCTTTACATTTTGAATTTCAGGCGAATCGGATAAATCTGGAAGCTCAAGAGATTAAATCGAGAAATCGGTCTATACGGTGGCTATACCAGAACATGAACCCATATATTCGACATACATCTTTGTGGACCTAAAATAGCTCTAGATTTCCAATTTAAGACAAACGAATGAGCGGTGTATACGATAGCTCCATTATTAAAGGCCAGAAGGGCAGACAGACATGCTTATATCGTCATAAAATTTCTCCCTGGTCAAAAATATATATACTTTATATAGTCGAAAATCGATATTTCGATATGTTACAAAAGGAATGGCAAACTTATTATACCCCCATAACCATTCCATGGTGGTGGGTATAAAAATACAGAATCTGGTCGATTTGTTCGATCCATCATCAATTCTATCGAAATTTTTTTCTAGACTTTATTTGCTTTCTTTCTCTCTGTCCCTAAATCGTCAATAAAACCGAAATGGTGTGTAAATATAACCATAACGTTAGGCGAAAAAAAAAATCCATGACCAACAAATATAACAACATTCTATTTTCTTCTTTTTGTTGTCACAATTTAGAAATTTGCTAAGCGATGGCAACACTATTCCATTTTCTGTTAAGGAATTAGAATAGATTTTAATGTGGCGACACGCCGCTAGCCGTCACGGTATTGCGTCGCTGATTGTTGGCTGTCCATAAGAAATACACGTAAACGAGTGATCGTCTACCGCCTATAGCTCTGATTGTATTTAAACACATACTGATTTGTTCGCATATAAAATAACTCACCCCACCACATTCCCCTCAGCAAAAAATACAACTGCATTATTCTTATTGCTTTAGCTTATGCTCTTACTACCAATGCTCTCACAATGACTCTCAAAATTTCGTACTTCCCCATGTCTGCATAAAAAAAGCCAACTAAACAACTGTTACCCAAACAGCTATTCACAATAGCAAACGCAACGTCAATATTTTTTTTAAATGCATATTGCTCCACAACCACAACAAATTCTTAGCTCTACTTTGCAAAATTTCTTTAATTCCATAATAATACAATGGAATGACTGATGTTTTTCCATCTAAAACATTTCTCCCCATCAAATTCCTCTCAGTGTATGCATACAAATTACAATAGCTTTACTCTTAATGCTTTAGCTCCTGCTCTGGCTACCAATGCTCTCACAATGACTGTCAACATTTCGTACTTCCCCATGTCAGCATAACAAAAGCCCAAACAGCTATTCACAATAACCAACAAAACCTCAATATTTTTTTATGCAAATTTCTCCGCAACCGACTATTAAAAAAACAAAAATAATTCTTAGCTTTACTTTGCAAAATTTCTATAATTCACGCCAACACAACACAACAGAATAACGGATGTTTTTGGATCTCTCTCCCCATCATAAAATACAATTGCATTACTCTCATTGCTTTAGCTCACGCTCTTACTACCAATACTTCCACAATGACTCTCAAACTTTTTACTTCCCCATGTCAACATAACAAAATTCATTGTTGAATTTTTATCTTTGTCATATTTAGTATTACTCCTAAACTGGATCAGACGATAGCACCAGATAACCGAGAAGATCTAGGTTTTCAGTTAGTTTCCAACATTTTTCTGTATTAATTTATTGAATATATTTGAAATTCGAATTTCTAGCTAGTGTAAGAATATTTGACTCTATGTTCTCATGGTCATATCCGAGGAAAATTTTGTTATTGATATAGAGTGTTTAAGTTGCTGCAATTGTTAGAAAGATTGTAATCAATTTAGCATTTCAGTAGCAAAATGTTTGTATTTTCTCTAAAAAATTTCTTGATGATGTCTTAACAGGTTATTCGATACTTAAAGGCAACTCATTATCGATTTCTTTTAATTGCCATTTCAATAACCCTCAATTTTCATAAGCTCTACTTACTACAAATTGTACAAAATTCAAACAAAATGCAATCCAACATCAAGAGGTTGAAAAATGGCAGCGAAATAACGCGAAATCGAATGAACGAAAACAAGAAACAAAATCCATTTCATGGTTGTTGCTACCTATGTTTTCATCGAAATATTGTCATTGGACCATGGTGTGGTGGTACCATGAAAACCACTAACACTAAGATCACCATAACCACTACCATTGCTGCTGCTGCTACTACGCCCACCACCATTACAAGCATCACCAACAATGTTATCATCACGTTTGAAAAACATGTACTGGCCACTTCATATTATGAAGGATTTGCAAGGACGGTTGTATTCCCTTTAGTAACAAAAAGGGTGAAAACATTAAAATGGTTACAAGGAAAAAGAGAAAAACACGTGAACAAATGCAATAGCATAACAAAAAAAAAAAAACAACTATTGACGGCAATGACATTTATGGCGACAATGTTTTGCCATAGTTGCAAAAGCAAGTTATGGGTTGACCTATGTGTACATTTTCTCTTAGTGCAAGATTTGATCCATAAGTCCATACTTGTGAGTGAGCCATGAAAAAATTTTCTTTAGAAATAAAAATTGACAAAAATTTCTACAGAAATTAAGTTTTCACAAAATTTCCTATTGAACTAAAATGTTGACAAAATTTTATATAAGAATAAAATTTTGAGAAATCTTTCTACCGAAATAAAATTTGATAAAACTTTCTATAGAAATAACATTTTGAGAAAATTTTCTATAGAAATAAAATTTTGACAAAAGTTTCTTTAGAAATACAATTTTGACAAAATTTTCAATATAAATAAAAAATTTTGACAAAATTTTCTATAGAAATGAACTTTTGAGAACATTTTCTTTAGAAATACAATTTTGACAAAAATTTCTACAGAAATTAAATATTCACAAAATTTAATATACATAAAAAATTTTGACTAAATTTTCTACAGGAATAAAATTTTGGCACAATTTTCTATATGAATAAAATTTTGACAAAATGTTCTACAGAAATTAAATATTCACAAAATTTCATATATAAAAAAAAATTGATTAAATTTTCTACAGGAATAAAATTTTGGCACAATTTTCTATATGAATAAAATTTTTACAAAACATATAACTAATATGTTGACAAACTAATATGTTGACAAAATTTTATATAAGAATAAAATTTTAAGAAATCTTTCTGTAAAAACTAAATTTTGAAAACATTTTCTATAAAAATAAAATTTTGACAAAATTTTCTTTAGAAATAAAATTTTGAGAAAATTTTCAATATAAATAAATAGTTTTGAGAAATTTTAATAGAAATAAAAATTTGATAAAATTATCTTTAAAAATAAAATAAAGAATATTGGATAAAAATAAAATTTTGTCAATTGACAATTTTTCTAAAGAAATAAAATTTTGACAAAATTTTCTATAGAAATAAAATTTTAACAAAATTTCTATATAAATAAAATGTAAACAAAATTTTCTATATAAATAAAATGTCAACAAAAATTTCTATATAAAAAAAATTTTGCAAAATTTTCTTTAGAAATAAAAATTGCACAAAATTTTCTATAGAAAAAAAAAAATTGACAACATTTTCTATAGAAATAGAATTTTAACAAAATTTTCTATATAAATAAAATGCTAACACAATTTTCTTTAGAAATTAAATTTTGACAAAATTTTCTATAGAAATAAAATTTTGACAAAATTTTGTATAGAAGTAAAATGTTTACAAAATTTTCTATAGAAATAAAATCTTAATAAAATCCCTATAAATAAAATATATGTCTATAAATATAATAAAAAATATAAATAAAATTTTAACAAAAATTTCTATACAAAAAAAAAATCGCAAAGTTTTCTTTAGAAATAAAATTTTCACAAAATTTTATATAGAAATAAAATTTTTGTAAATAAAATGCTAACATAATTTTCTTTAGAAATAAAATCTTGACAAAATTTTCTTTAGAAATACAATTTTGAAAAAATTTTCAATAGAAGTAAAATTTTGACAAAATATAAAAAATAATAAAATAAAAATAAAATAAAGTAAAGTATTGAAGAATATTTGATAAAAATAAAATTTTGTCAATTGATAATTTTTCTAAGGCAATACAATTTTGACAAAATTTTCTATAGAAATAAAATTTTAATAAAATTTCTATATAAATAAAATGTTAACAAAATTTTCTATATAAATAAAATGTTAACAAAAATTTCTATCAAATAATTTTTTTTTTGGAAAATTTTCTTTAGAAATAAAATTTTCTATAGAAAAAAAATTTTGACAACATTTTCTATACAAATAAAATTTTAACAAAATTTTCTTTAGAAATAAAATTTTGACAAAATTTTGTATAGAAATAAAATTTTGGCAACATTTTGTATAGAAATAAAATTTTGACAAAACTATGTATAGAAATAAAATTTTGACAAAACTTTGTATAGAAATAAAATATTTACAAAATTTTCTATAGAAATAAAATTTTAACAAAATTTTCTGTAGAAATAAAATTTTCACAAAATTTACAACATTTTTTATAGAAATAAAATTTTAACAAAATTTTCTATATAAATAAAATTTTGTATGGAAATAAAATTTTGACAAAACTTTTGACAAAAAATTTTCTATAGAAATACAATTTTGACAAAATTTTCAATAGAAATAAAATTTTGACAAAATTTAAAAGATAATAAAATAAACATAAAATAAAATAAAATAAAATAAAATAAAATAAAGTAAAATATTGAAGAATATTTAATAAAAATAAAATTTTGTCAATTGTCAATTTTTCAAAAGAAATAAAATTTTGACAAAATTGTCTATAGGAACACAATTTTGGCAAAACTTTCTAAAGAAATAAAATTTTTACAAAATTTTCTATAGAAATAAAATTTTAACAAAATTTTCTATAGAAATAAAATTTTCACAAAATTTACAACATTTTTAATAGAAATAAAATTTTATCAAAATTTTCTATATAAATAAAATGCTAACACAATTTTCTTTAGAAATTAAATTTTGACAAAATTTTCTATAGAAATAAAATTTTGTATGGAAATAAAATTTTGACAAAACTTTTGACAAAAAATTTTCTATAGAAATACAAGTTTGACAAAATTTTCAATAGAAATAAAATTTGACAAAATTTAAAAAATAATAAAATAAACATAAAATAAAGTAAAATATTGAAGAATATTTGATAAAAATAAAATTTGACAATTTTTCTAAAGAAATAAAATTTTGACAAAATTTTCTATACAAATAAAATTTTGACAAAATTTTCTATAGAAATAAAATTTTTACAAAATTTGGTATAGAAATAAAATTTTGACAAAACTTTGTATAGAAATAAAATTTTTACAAAATTTTTTATAGAAATAAAATTTTAACAAAAATGTCAATAAAAAAATTTTTGCAAAATTTTCTGTAGAAATAAAATTTTCACAAAATTTACAACATTTTTTATAGAATTAAAATTTTAACAAAATTTTCTATATAAATAAAATGCTAACACAATTTTCTTTAGATATTAAATTTTGTCAAAATTTTCAATAGAAATAAAATTTTGACAAATTTTGGGGAAATTTTGTATAGAAATAAAATTTTGACAAAACTTTGTATAGAAAATTTTGTCAAAATTTTATATAGAAATAAGTTTTTTTTTAATTTTAAGACAATTTTGTATAGAAATAAAATTTTGAGAAAACTTTGTATTGAAATAAAATTTTGAAAAAATTTTCTATAGACATAAAATTTTGACAAAATGTTCTATGGGAATAAAATCTATAGAAATACAATTTTGTCAAAATTTTCTATAGAATTAAAATTTGGACAAAGTTTTCTATACAAGTAAAATTTTGACAAAATTGTCTATACAAATAAAATTTTGACAAAATTTTCTACAGGAAAAAATTTTTATAAAATTTTCTATAGAATAAAATTTTGATAATAAGATATGATCTTATGGGACATTCGACAATTTTTGCCATACCTGTCGGTCGAATACCGAAATTTTTTTATGATTTTCATATACCATACCATATGATACAATCACTCATTTCAAATTTGCATCTCTATATTGCACAAGTTTTTTCATATTTTTCAATAAATTTTGATTGCATTGTGACACGGGAATGGACATTTTGTTGGTGCTTTTTATTCCCTTCAAATCTCTTTACAATCTTCAGCTCTACAATTTTACCGATTTTTTTTATTGGTTTTATATGAAAATAGTCGTTTGTCCTTTTGTATGGCATTCCATACTTTGAGAAATCGATTTGGTTTTTTCGTTTGAAATCACTCCGTTATTGAAAGTTTCTGTTTGCTTTGAAAATTGTTCCGTGTAGACTGAATTTGTTGTTTGAGTTCGATAACAACTGAAGTCTGAACTGGTAGTGAATTTTCAATTTGTTTTCAATGGGTAGCAAATATTTATTTTGAATTTGAACTGGAAGAGAAGATATCCCTTTGTCCAGGGGATTTTTTGCCTTTTGGAGTTTATATGGAATGATTGTCAAAGGGTATGATGGTGATGAAAAACAAAGAATGATTTGTTTGAGATATCATAGATGTTTGAAAATTATTTGAAAAATAAATAAAAATGACATCAATACATGTTCCATGTAAGGGAAATTTCCATAAATATATACAAAGGGAAGAGATCTGTGTTTCGACAAAGAAGGACAGATAAAAATGGATACTAGGGAGGATACAAATTAAACAAAGTCAAGTTTTCTTTATATACAGCTAAAATTTTTTGATTTAATCAAATTTTTCTCAGAAAAAAAGGCAATTTTTACAAAATTATTTGAATTTTTATAGTTTCTAAGATATTTTGAGTGTCTTATTAGTTAGATGGTTGTTGTGTTGGATTTCTGTTATTCTGCCATGGGGTAAACAGCTTGAGAGATATTGTGTGTAGCTAGCAAGAGAGCGACTTAAAGCATTTGCTGTTATATGATTTTGTTGTATTTATGTATTGTGGGGGTTGTAGATGCTTCATATGTTGAAATTATCAGTTAAATGCATATTTGCTAAAAAATCAATGTCTGAAAGTTGTAACTCCCAATCACAGCCCCCTCAAT
Source organism: Haematobia irritans (assembly GCF_050003625.1). Lineage (NCBI taxonomy): Eukaryota > Metazoa > Arthropoda > Insecta > Diptera > Muscidae > Haematobia > Haematobia irritans. The sequence goes on along the minus strand of NC_134397.1, from coordinate 251,956,687 downwards.
AATACATTCATATCATAACTAATCATATTATATCAATTGATTTGTATCACTCTCTTGCAATCAAATTTTTACCAGTATATCTCAAACTGTCTCCTCCTTGAAACAATAACATGCATATGAAAACACAAAATCATATTATAGCAAATGCCTTAAACCACTCTCTTGCTATCAATGTTAACCCTACGTCTCACAATTCGAAGAGCTCAAATCCAAAGTACTCGTTTGTGTAACTGTAAGTTAGTGGGGAAACTGTAGATGCATAGAACTCAACGGTGGAATTGAACGTCCATTTTTATTGTTAGATATGGTAGATAAGATAATCCAGTTTTCTGATGTAAATCAAATTACACATATTTAGGATAAATAGTGATACTTGCATGCCTTGAAATAGTTAAATTGATTTTACCACTGTTATGGATGTTCTTGGAGACAAAGAGAAAATCGAAAATATGAGATACACACTACAGAGTGTAAGATAATGTAGGCAAAACAATAGAACCTTTAATTTTACATGAGACTTCAATAACATTCCTCGTCTATGCATGCAAAAGAAAGACAAGCTGAATAGTGTTACTCTCATGGTGTACACCAAAATGTACACCAAAATGGGAGATACAAACAACACAGAGCTTACGTATAAAAGAGAGCGCTATAAACACTAAGGAGAATAAAGAGATCACAAAGTTATATTAATCAGTTGTTTACGGACGAACGTACAATAATTGTGAAAGTTTGAATTTTCCAATGAAAGTTAAAGATAACGGTCACAAGGAGAATATCGAGAATAAGAGATATACACTACCGAGAGTTTACAGATAAAAGAGAGATTAAAACAAGTAAGGAAAGTCTAAAGTCGGGCGGGGCCGACTATATTATACCCTGCACCACTTTGTAGATCGAAATTTTCGATAACATATCACATCCGTCAAATGTGTTGGGGGCTATATATAAAGGTTTGTCCCAAATACATACATTTAAATATCACTCGATCTGGACAAAATTTGATAGACTTCTACAAAATCTATAGACTCAAAATTTAAGTCGGCTTATGCACTAGGGTGGAACACAATGTTAGTAAAAAATATGGGAAACATTTAAATCTGAAGCAATTTTAAGGAAACTTCGAAAAAGTTTATTTATGATTTATCGCTCGATATATAAGTATTACAAGTTTAGGAAAATTAGAGTCATTTTTACAACTTTTCGACTAAGCAGTGAATATTTTACAAGGAAAATGTTACCAACATTGACCATTTTTGTCGAAATCAGAAAAGCATACATGGGAGCTATATCTAAATCTGAACCGATTTCAACCAAATTTGGCACGCATAGCTACAATGCTAATTCTACTCCCTGTGCAAAATTTCAACTAAATCGGAGTTAAAAATTGGCCTCTGTGGTCATATGAGTGTAAATCGGGTGAAAGCTATATATGGGAGATATATCTAAATCTGAACCGATTTCAACCAAATTTCGCACGCATAGCTACAATGCTAATTCTACTCCTTGTGCAAAATTTCAACTAAATCGGAGCAAAAAATTGGCCTCTGTGGTCATATATGTGTAAATCGGGCGAAAGCTATATATGGGAGCTATATATAAATCTGAACCGATTTCAACCAAATTTGGCACGCATAGCTACAATGCTAATTCTACTTCCTGTGCAAAATTTCAAATAAATCGGAGCAAAAAATTGGTCTCTGTGGTCATATGAGTGTAAATCGGGCGAAAGCTATATATGGGAGCTATATCTAAATCTGAACCGATTTCAATTTGGCACGCATAGCTACAATGCTAATCCTACTCCCTGTGCAAAATTTCAACTAAATCGGAGCAAAAAATTGGCCTCTGTGGTCATATGAGTGTAAATCGGGCGAAAGCTATATATGGGAGCTTTATCTAAATCTGAACCGATCTCAATAAAATTTGGCACACTAGACTATACCACTAATTGAACTCCTAGTGCAAAATTTCAACCAAATTGGGGTAAAACTCTGGCTCCTGGGACCGTATTAGTCCATATCGGGCGAAAGATATATATGGGAGCTATATCTAAATCTGAACCGATTCCTTCCAAAATCAATAGGTATCTATTCTGAGCCAAAACACATACTTGTGCCAAGTTTGAAGTCGATTGGACTAAAACTGCGACCTAGACTTTGATTACAAAAATGTGTTCACGGACAGACGGACAGACGGACATGGCTATATCGACTCAGGAGCCCACCCTGAGCATTTTTGCCAAAGACACCATGTGTCTATCTCGTCTCCTTCTGGGTGTTGCAAACATATGCACTAACTTATAATACCCTGTTCCACAGTGTGGAGCAAGGTATAAACATCTGGAAGCCAGGGATGAAAAAAATTAAATTTTAAAAAGTAATAAAATAAACAAACAAAATTACTTTTTCATACCAAATGATATAGTACCATAACAATTTTGTTTTGTTTTTGTTGTAATAAAAAAAAAGAAAAATGATTATGTCATCAATACATATCGTCTAGTAACACAAATGAAAAATTCGAAATTTATTAGATATATTTGTCCATTAATATTCATAAATTTATAAGTTATGTTAATAACATTAAAAAAAAGATTATACATTTTAAACTCTGGGTCTGCAAGGCATCAAAAATAAATGTATTTTTTTACGCAAGGCCATTTAAACTAAAAAGATATAAAAAAGCAGATATCAGTAACATGGTTGACACAAAAGCCAAAAATAATTTACCAAAATTTGGAGCAAATTTTACCAAACAACACAAAAATATTTTGTCAAAATTTTATTTCTATAAATATATTGTCAAGATTTTACTTCTATAAAAATTTTGTCAGTATTTTATTTCTATAAAAATCTTTATCGCATTTCTGCAAATTTTTTCAAACTTGTATTTCTGTAGAAAATTTTATCATAATTTTCTTTGTATAGAAAATTTTGTCAAATTTTTATTCTTATAGGAAATTTTGTGAAAATTTTATTTCTATCGAAAATTTTGTCAAATTTTTTTTATAGATTTTTTTTATTTTATATTTATAGAATATATTGTCAACATTTTATTTTTATGGAAAATTTTGTTAAAATTTAATTTTTATAGAAAATTTTGTCAAAATTTTATTTTTATAGAAAATTGTGTCAACATTTTATTTTTTTTATGGAAATTGTGTCAAAACTTTATTTTTATTGAAAATTGTGTCAAAATTTTATTTTAATAGCAAATTTTTTCAACATTTTATTTTTATAGAAAATTTTATCAGGATTTGATTTTTATAGGAAATTTTGTCAAAATTATATAAAATTATAGAAAATTTTATCAGGATTTTATTTTTATAGGAAATTTTGTCAATTTTTTTTTTTTTTTATGGAAAATGTTGTCAAATTTCTATAGAAAATATTATTTTTATGGAATATGTTGTCAAATTTTTATTTCTGTAGAAAACTTTGTCAAATTTCTATAGAAAATTTAGTGAAAAAGATATAAAAATGCAGATATCAGTAACACGGTTGCCACAAGAGCCAAAAATAATTTACCAAAATTTGGAGCACATTTTACCAAAAAGCTACTAAACAATACAAAAATATTTTGTCAAAATTTTATTTCTATAAATATATTGTCAAAATTTTATTTCTATAAAAATTTTGTTAGTACAGTCGAAGCTCTGTTTAACGAATATCCCATTTAGCGAAAATCCAATTTAACGAATGTCAAAATTCTTAACATTGAGTATTCTAAATAACGAACAATTGAACAAAATTTACGTTCGATTTAACGAAAAGGCTTTTAATCTTAAGAAAATAAAAAACAAAAAATCAGCAATATATGTATCTACAACAGAGCCGGTGCAGGACTACTCCCTGGTGTGAATAGGCCAGTTCCAGTTCTGGCCGAAACGTATGGAAGGGACCGGTCACTTCAACACGGGTTTGTCATTGACGGGGATAAATTTACACTGCAGGCCACGGATTGGACTCATTCCAAACTACATGACCTGGGAGAACTTAGTAGGGCTAGACAGGTCCTCATGAACCAGTCTGGGACAAACCCTTAGGTACCGGAATTATTTTGATCATCCAAATTGCACCAGAAAGGAAAACTTTTGGACATAGGCCCATAGGTAAATGTCTAGATCAAATAAAATTTTAAAATAATGAGAGTATAGGAATCAATAAAATATATGAAAATTTAAAAACTACGACAAACACGAGCACTGGTACTAGTCCTGTGATAGATCCGTTAGTGGCAATATTTCGTAGGATTGCCAGTTGGACAAGTGGTGAATTTTTCTCTTAATAATGAGTGCTACCCGATTCTATATTTAGCTCAATAACAAGGAACCTCCGTCTTATAGCTGAAGAGAAACTATAAAATACACAGGAATGTCAACATCATTAGTGAGAGGGATAAACTACCCCTGAAAAACTTTTTTGGTGCTTGGTCGAAACGGCAATCTAGCGTTGAGAGTACATCTATGCCGGCAGGAGCAGCAGAGTAATGGTGCATGTAGGACGTTTTAGGAAGATGTTACTATGAACACTACCTATGCCTGGCCCATCTTGAAACCGGGGACTGGAAACAAATTATGCAATTCGTCTAAGAAGTTAAGAGCACACAAATTATGACATGGGTGTATATAGGCCCCCATACGACAGCGAATCTTGGATCCTCTTTTTAATCTAACCTAACCTAGATATATCAAGTTCATCAGGATTATTTTAAGTATTATTTTTTAAGTATCTCTGTGCTTTAATTTTTTCAAATGATTATGAATTTTAACTCATCTGGTAAAAAAACTACGATTTTCAATAAAAGTTAACATTTAATATTCCCGTTCGATTTAACGAATTTTTCTAAATAACGAAAGAGCCTGACAATATATCGTTCGTTAAACCGAGCTTCGACTGTATTTTATTTCTATAAAAATCCTTATAGTATTTCTGCAAATTTTCTCAAACTTGTATTTCTGTAGAATCTTTTATCATAATTTTATTTGTATAGTTGTGTCAAAATTTTATTTTTATAGAAAATTTTGTCAAGATTTAATTTTTATAGAAAATTTTGTCAATTTTTTTTTATTGAGTGTTTTTTTAATTTTATTTTTTTTAGAAAATTTTGTTAACATTTTATTTGTATGTAAAATTTTATCGTATTTTTATTTCTATCGAAAATTTTTTCAAAATTTAATTTTTTTAGAAAATTTTGTTAAAATTTTATTTATATAGAAAATTCTGTCAACATTTTATTTTTATAGAAATTGTGTCAAAATTTTATTTTTATTGAAAATTGTGTCAAAATATTATTTCTATTGCAAATTTTTGCAAAATTTTATTATAGTAGAATATCACAATGAATTGAATAACATTACATTAGGAAATTTTGTCAACATTTTATTTTTATAGAAAAATTTGTCAAAATTTTATTTTTATAGAAAAATTTGTCAAAATGTTATTTTTATAGTACATTTTTATAGTACATTATATAAGATGTTATTTTTATAGAAAATTTTGTCGAAATTTTATTATACCCTGCGCCACACTGTGGAACAGGGTATTATATGTTTGTAACATCCAGAAGGAGACGAGATAGACACATGGTGTCTTTGGCAATAATGCTCAGGGTGGGTCCCTGAGTCGATATAACCATGTCCGTCTGTCCGTCCGTCCGTCCGTCCGTCTGTCTGTGAACACATTTTTGTGATCAAAGTCTAGGTCGCAATTTAAGTCCAATCGCCTTCAAATTTGGCACATGTTCCTAATTTGGGTCAGAATAGAACCCTATTGATTTTGGAAGAAATCGGTTCAGATTTAGATATAGCTCCCATATATATCCTTCGCCCGATATGTACTAATATGGACCCAGCAGCCAGAATTTTATACCGATTTGCTTGAAATTTTGTACAAACATAACACTTAGTCGTATAGTCAAGTGTGCAAAATTTGATTGAAATCGGTTCAGATTTAGATATAGCTCCCATATATATCTTTCGCCCGATATGGACTTATATGGCCCCAGATGCCTGATTTTTGGCCGAATTTGGTTAAAATTTTGCACTAGAAGTACAATTAGTAGTATAGTCAAGTGTGTAAAATTTGATCGAAATCGGTTCAGATTTAGATATAGCTACCATATATAACTTTCGCCTGATATGGACTAATATGGTCCTAACAGCCAGAGTTTTGGCCCAATTTGGTTGAAATTTTGCACAAGGAGTAGATTTAGAATTGTAGCTATGTGTGACAAATGTGGTTGAAATCGATTCAGATTTAGATATAGCTTCCATATATATTTTTCGCCCGATATGGACTTATATGGCCCCAGAAGCCAGAGTTTTGGCCCAATTTGGTTGAAATTTAGCACAGGGAGTACAATTAGTAATATAGTCATGTGTGCCAAATTTGATTTAAATCGGTTCAGATTTAGATATAGCTCCCATATATATGTTTTCTGATTTCGACAAAAATGGTCAAAATACCAACATTTTCCTTGTTAAATCGCCACTGCTTAGTCGAAAAGTTGTAAAAATAACTCTAATTTTCCTAATCTTCTAATACATATATATCGAGCGATAAATCATAAATAAACTTTTGCGAAGTTTCCTTAAAATTGCTTCAGATTTAAATGTTTCCCATATTTTTTTACTAAAATTGTGTTCCTTAAATTTTGAGTCTATAGATTTTGCAAAAGTCTATCAAATTCTGTCGAAATCGAGTGATATTTAAATGTATGTATTTGGGACAAAGCTTTATATATAGCACCCAACACATTTGACGGATGTGATATGGTATCGAAAATTTAGATCTACAAAGTGGTGCAGGGTATAATATAGTCGGCCCCGCCCGACTTTAGACTTTCCTTACTTGTTTTTATAGAAAATTTTGTTAAAATTTTATTTTTATAGCAAATTTTTTCAACGTTTTATTTTTTTTATTGAAAGTTTTGTCATAATTGTATTTCTACAGAAAATTTTGTCATAATTTTAGTTTTATAGTAAATTTTGTCAAAATTTTATTTTTAATGAAAATTGTGTCAACATTTTATTTTTATAGCAAATTTTTTCATTATTTTATTTTAACTGAAAACTTTGTCAAAGTTGTTTTTTTTTTATAGAAAATTTTGTAAAAATTTTATTTTTATGGAAAATATTGTCAATTTTTTATTTCTATAGAAAATTTTGTCAGAAATTTATTTTTATTTATCTATATATTTACGAATTTACGTAGTACCATGAATTCCATCAATCTTCCAAACAGTAGAATTCTACCAACTGTGGCAACCGTGATTACAATACTACGGTAGTCTTTGTAAGCGGATATAAAACTACAAAAAATTAAATTTGAGGAGTTGACAAACAAAATTTTCTTTTCTTTAAAATTCAGTCTAAAGGAAGTCTTGGTAATCTTCGAATTTCTTAAAAATTTTATTTTCCATATTTTTGTAGCAGGGAACAAAAACACAAAGGAATATAAAGAGCCACATTACAGAATAACATAAACCAGTGATGAGCATAGAGACTACGTGGCGTTTTGTTCTTACTCTCCAAAACGTGCTCTTTGTGCAATACATATGGAGTATATGATAATATTATTAGTTGTGTAAGGGACCTTTAAATGCGGAATCGCACACTAACAGCAATTTCTCTCTGCCCAGATTTCACGAAAATGTATTAGACAAAGACAAGATCGCAAATAAGAGATACACACTACCGAGAGTGTACGTATAAAAAAGAGATTAAAACAAAGGAATATAAAGAGAACATAAAACTATGGTATTCAGTTGCAGAAATTTAAGATGTTTAGTTCGAGGATAGTAGTATAAAGGTTTTGCTGCATTATTTTTATATAGTATTAATAAAATATGTGTTATGATGTCTAGTTTTATTTTAATCAATAAAAAAGATATATAAACTTGTTTTTAATCCAAGTCATTCTACCCTGATTACATTGTTGCAACAATTCTCTCTTAACTCTGAAACTATTTTCAAACTATTTCAATGTCTCTTAATATTCTATACACACTGCAAGGCTCTAACATAATTTAATTATAAATTCCAAAGCCCATTTCTTTAATAAATTATAGCATAACATTTTCTTGGTAAAATAATTACCGGAAAGCGTAAAATAATGATGTTGCTTTCTGTGGTGGTAGCAAATCTCCATCTCGCCCATATTACAGGCATCAGTGACATCTTTTTAATTAGACTGTCAACCACAGGATTTTTAGTTCTTAAATGTTTATGAAACTATTAAGTTTGATGAACGAATATAGTGGGTGGGCGAGTATGAGGGGGGCAAGAAAATTATGTGTCGCTCTTAACTAAAAAGGAAACTCTTCTCCTTCATAGTCATAATCATCATAATGATTTTCACCATCATGTTAGTCTTAAAGCTGGTATTTATATTTAATTTTACTCCTACGGAAAGAAATCTCAAAGGGACAAACTGACTTGGTAATTTCATGCTGGTCTGTTGCCATGGGTATTTACATAGTTTACCAAGTTATTCCAAGAAATACAAAATGGGTATTTGGTTATTCAAGAAGCTGTACATTTTTGTATTTGGGACAGGATGTATAAAAGATTGACAAATGAAAAGTAAATCTGATGGTTTTAGTAGCAGCATAAATATCCTAGGCAAAAATATATGAGATTCCTTCTCTTAGAGATTTTATTCTTCTATAAAAGATGGATTTAGACGACTACAGGGTATGTCCATAATAAAGAGAATGTAAATTAGCAATAAATTATTATTTGATATATGAACGAGAACTATTGTGGCTAAAGATTTTTTTTGGAATAGGGTAGTGGGTAGCTGGGTGGCGGAAATTGTCCTGAGGGGGATTATAATACAAGAAAAAAAAATTTCACCAGATTTCTTGTCCATTAAGAATAAGTTTTATTGCCACAATATGATTCAATATGACAGCAGAAATCTTCTCACAAAAACTGGTATAATTTTATCATTAATTTATATAATGCCTTTAAATTACAGTACAGATATCAAGAAATTTTTTTAAAGAAATAAAATTTTGACAAAATTTTCTAAAGAAATAACATTTTTACAAAATTTTCTATATAAAAAAATTTTGAGAAATTTTTCGTTAAGGCCAGTATTAAGTTGTTAAGTTATCGAAATTTAGTGCCCAATTTAATCATTTCTCACGGTTACTTTTCTTTAATAATTCACTGAAAATAAACATTTTCAATTTTTGCATTGGGTCACTCCCCATGAAGTTATAATAAAATTTGCAACAAGAAGATATAATTTTATTCTGTTTTTGCAGATCTTGTTATGAGCTAAACTTGAACTTAGTACCCACCTTTAGAAACAAAATTTTTTAAAGAGATAAAATTTTGGCAAAGTTTTCTAAAGACATACAATTTTGACAAAATTTTCTATAGAAATAAAATTTTAACAAAATTTCTATAGAGATAAAATTTTGACAAAATTTCTATAGAGATAAAATTTTGACAAAATTTCTATAGAGATAAAATTTTGACAAAATTTCTATAGAGATAAAATTTTGACAAAATGTGGTAAAAAAATAAATCTTTGAAAAATTTTTTAAAGATATAAAATCTTGACAAAATTTTCTAAATAAATCAAATTTTGACAAAGTTTTCTAAAGAAATAAAATTTTGACAAAATTTTCTATTGAAATAAAATTTTCTACTGAAATAAAATTTTGACAAAATTTTCTACTGAAATAAAATGTTGACTAAATTTCTATAGAAATAAAATTTTGACACAATTTTCTAAAGAAATAAAATTTTGACAAAATGTTCTATAGAATTAAAATTTTCCGGACATTTTTCTAAAGAAATAAAATTTTGGCAAAATTTTTATAGAGATAAAAATTTAACAAAATTTATCTCTCAAATCTTTGAAAAATTTTTTAATGAAATAAAATTTTGACAAAATTTTCTAAATAAATCAAATTTTGACAAAGTTTTTCTAAAGAAATAAAATTTTTCCAAAATTTTCTACTGAAATAAAATTTTGCCAAAATTTTCTACTGAAATAAAATTTTGACAAAATTTTCTAAAATAAATAAAATTTTGACAAAATTTTCTACTGCAATAAAATTTTGACTAAATTTCCTAAAGAAATAAAATTTTGAGAAAATTGTTCTATAGAAATAAAATTTCGACCGTTTCAAAATTTTCTTAAGAAATAAAATTTTGACAAAATTTTCTAAAGGGATAAAATTTTGACAAAATGTGCTAAAGAAATAAAATTTTGGCAAAATTTTCTACTGGAATAAAATTTGGGCAAAATTTTCTACTGAAATAAAATTTTGACTAAATTTCCTAAAGAAATAAAATTTTGACAAAATTTCTATAGAAATAAAATATTGACAAAATTTTTATAGAAATAAAATTTCGACAAAATTTTCTATAGAAATAAAATTTTTACAACATTTTCTAAAGAAATAAAATTTTCTATAGAAATAGAATTTTGACACAATTTTCTAAAGAAATAAAATTTTGTCAAAAAAATCTATAGAATTAAAATTTTGAGGAAATTTTTCTAAAGAAATAAAATTTTGGCAAAATTTTTATAGAGATAAAATTTTGACAAAATGTGGTAAAGAGACAAATCTTTGAAATTTTGTTTAAAGAAATAAAATTTTGACAAAATTTTCTAAACAAATCAAATTTTGACAAAGTTTTCTAAAGAAATAAAATTTTACAAAATTTTCTACTGAAATAAAATTTTGACTAAATTTCCTAAAGAAATAAAATCTTGACAAAATTTCTCTAGAAATAAAATATTGACAAAATTTTTGTAGAAATAAAATTTCGACAAATTTTTTATAGAAATAAAATTTTTACAAAATTTACTAAAGAAATAAAATTTTGACAAAATATTCTATAGAACTAACATTTTGAGAAAATTTTCCTATAGAAATAAAATTTCGACAAAATTTTCTTAAGAAAATTTTCTTTAGCACATTTTGACAAAATGTGCTAAAGAAATAAAACTGTGACAAAATTTTATAAAGAAATAAAATTTTGATAAAGATTTCTAAAGAAATAAAATTTTGACAAAATTTTCTACTGAAACAAAATTTTACCAAAATTGTCTACTAAAATAAAATTTTAGCTAAATTTCCTAAAGAAATAAAATTTTGACCAATTTTCTATAGAAATAAAATATTGACAAAATTTTCTAAAGAAATAAAATTTCGACCGTTTCGAAGTTTTTTTTAAGAAATAAAATTTTCTTAAGAAATAAAATTTTGACAAAATTTTCTAAAGAAATAAAATTTTGACAAAATTTTCTAAAGGGATAAAATTTTGACAAAATGTGCTAAAGAAATAAAACTTTGACAACTTTTTTTAAAGAAATAAAATTTTCTAAAAAAATAAAATTTTGACAAAGTTTCCTAAAGAAATAAAATGTTGACAAAATTTCTATAGAAATAAAATATTGACAATATTTTTATAGAAATAAAATTTTGACAAAATTTTCTATAGAAATAAAATGTTGACAAAATTTTTATAGAAATAAAATTTTGACAAAATTTTCTAAAGAAATAAAATTTTGACAAAATGTTCTATAGAATTAAAATTTTGACAAAATGTTCTATAGAATTAAAATTTTGAGCAAAATTTTCTAAAGAAATAAAATTTCGACAAAATGTTTTATAGAAATAAAATTTTGGCAAAATTTTTATAGAGATAACATTTTGACAAATTGTGGTAAAGAAATTAAATTTTGACAAAATTTTCTAAATAAATCAAATTTTGAGAAAGTTTTCTAAAGAAATAAAATTTTGACAAAATTTTCTACTGAAATAAAATTTTGACAAAATGTTCTACAATAAATAAAATTTTGACAAAATTTTCTACTGAAATAAAATTTTGACTAAATTTCCTAAAGAAATAAAATCTTGACAAAATTTCTATAGAAATAAAATATTGACAAAATTTTTATAGAAATAAAATTTCGACAAAATTTTTTATAGAAATAAAATTTTTTTTTACTAAAGAAATAAAATTTTTACAAAATTTTTATAGAAATAAAATTTTCTATAGAAATAAAATTTTGACAAAATTTTATAAACAAATAAAATTTTAAATGTTCTATAGAATTAAAATTTTTAGGAAATTTTTCTAAAGAAATAAAATTTTGGCAAAATTTTTATAGAGATAAAATTTTGAAAGAGATAAATCTTTGAAAAATTTTTTAAATATATAAAATTTTTACAAAATTTTCTAAATAAATCAAATTTTGATAAAGTTTTCAAAAGAAATAAAATTTTGAAAAAAATTTTCTAAATAAATCAAATTTTGACAAAGTTTTCTAAAGAAATAAAATTTTGACAAAATTTTTCTAAAATAAATAAAATTTTGACAAAATTTTCTACTGAAATAAAATTTTGACTAAATTCGTAAAGAAATAAAATTTTGACAAAATTTCTATAGAAATAAAAAATTGACAAAAATTTTTATAGAAATAAAATTTCGACAAAATTTTCTATAGAAATAAAATTTTAAAAAATTTTCTAAAGAAATAAAATGTTGACAAAATATTCTATAGAATTAACATTTTGAGAAAATTTTCCTATAGAAATAAAATTTCGACAAAATTTTCTATAGAAATAAAATTTTAAAAAATTTTCTAAAGAAATAAAATGTTGACAAAATATTCTATAGAATTAACATTTTGAGAAAATTTTCCTATTGAAATAAAATTTCGACAAAATTTTCTGTAGAAATTAAATTTTGACAAATAATAGAAATAAAATTTTCTTTAGAAACAAAAATTTTGACAAAATATTTTAAAGAAATAAAATTTTGACAAAATTTTTTTAAGAAATAAAATTTTGACAAAATTTTTTTAAGAAATAAAATTTTGACTAAATTTTGTAATTTAATAAAAGTTTGAAAAAAATTTCCATAGAAATAATAATTTGACAAAATTTCCTAAAGAAATAAAATGTTGATAACATTTTCTATAGAAATGCAATTTTGAAAAATGTTTCTATAGGAATACAGTTTTGAAAAATGTTTCTATAGAAATAAAATTTTGACAAAATTTTGTAAAAAAATAACTTTTGAGAAAATTTTCTAAAGAGATAAAAATTTTCTAAAGAAATAAAATTTTGCCAAATTTGTCTATAGAAATAAAATTTTGACAACATTTTATGAATTCTCATTTTATGAATTCTTACTCTGTTTTAACCTATTTGAAACAAAAAAAGTTAAAATTACCCATTAAAAGTACGAAAAACCCAAGTTATAAAAAATTGAATTAAAAGAACTTCCTGTGTAGTTAAAATAAAGAACGTCATTTGGAGTGAATCTTCTGGAAGTGCTTATAAAGTTGTGCCTTTGGAAGAACTTCCAAATTTTTTTGCTGGGAAGTTTCTATAGAAAAAAAATTCTGAGAAAAATTTCTAAAGAAATAAAATTTTCTATACTTTAGACTTTCCTTATTTGTTTAAGCTTAGAAAATGGATTTGTCTTAATTGTCTTCTTCAAATTATTTTCATTAAAAAATAATTGTATTCTTAATATAGTGCAAATATATATTTTAATTTTTTTTGTAACAAAGTGTATTAAAAAATGTTTTTTCTTTCTTTTTAGGTAAGTCTTTAAAATCCATTTATAGACTACACATCTTAAAGGCCAGTTATCATAGACCAAGAGAGGTATTTACATTCCAAGGCGGCATAACATCGAAGCTGTCGTTTCTTTTGTAAACTAATAATAATTTTTTGTTTGTATCTTCTATTTATACCCTTGTTTCCTTTTTCATTTAAAAGAACAAACAAATTTTCTAAAACAATATAAAATTCTACCGTCTTACATATTAATTGATTTGTGTTACAATTCTCTATCTCCAAAGGGAATCGGAGAGAATCCCAAGCACTAATAAGAGTGTAGTGCATTTGCAATGTGACAAATAACAGTAATGTTAATTTTACATGAGACATCTATAACATTGATGGTCTCTGGTTTATACTACTGAGAGAGGAAGAGAAAGAAAGACCATAACGTTTTGATAATGTAGTGTATTAAACTCCAACTGCAAAAGCAAATCAAATAGTTTTGTAAGTATTCTAATACGTTTTGATTTTTATTTATTATTATTAAAAATAATAATCAAAAGTACAAAAATTAATGATGAAATTTAATTATAATGTATAAATAATCCATGGTGTTTGTGTATGCGTGTGTTTGTGGCTATGATATACATTAACTGAAATCAACAACTGAGAGTGAGAGAGATGTTATTAAGCTGTTATGATTAATGTCAACAAGATGAATATTAGAGTGGTTCTTATTAACTGAAAAATTTTACAGAAATTTTTATGAAATCAAAAACGACCGTTTATAAAAAAAGCAATAGCGATATGTTGATCTCATAACTTTCTTTTCTGAGAAACGAAATTTTAATCAAAGGAAGTGTTGCTTTGACGTTAAAAATTTTTCTTTAAAAACAAATTAACAAGATTAGAGTAAATCGTTGTAACGCTTGTCATAAATTCGGATTTATTTTTTATTAACGAAACTACATCATTATGTTAGAAAGGAAAATATAATTTTTTTTTAAAGTTTCGTTTTAAAGTTTTCGTTAGGAGAAAATTATTTTTTTCTTTGGGTATAAGTGGTATTACCGCAATGAGGAACACCGTTCGGACTTGGCTATGAAAAGGAAGCACCTCGCCACCATTCTGTTATAAGAATGAATTTCACCACTGTTGTACCCAATGGGCTGAATTGTCTAAGTGAGGCTGAAATAATGGACTGTCACTATACCTAACCCAACCTAATATACGTAGAGTTTTGTGGTCTACTGTATATACCGCCCTATTTGAACACTTCAAATAAGTGAGTAAGAGCTCAAGCTAACTCTAGGAAAGAATATAAAAAAATTTACTCCATATAAACGGACCCCCAAATTTGGCTTGCGGATCCTCTAAGAGAAGCAAATTTCATCCGATCCGGCTGAAATTTGGTACATGGTGTTAGTATATGGTCTCTAACAACCATGCAAAAATTGTTCTACATCGGTCCATAATAATATGTTACCCCCATATGAACCGATACCCCGATTTAGCTTGCGGAGGCTCTAAGAGAAGCAAATTTCATCTGATCCGGCTGAAATTTGGTACATGGTCTTAGTATGGTCTCTAATGACCATGCAAAAATTGGTCGAAATCGGTCCATAATTATATATAGGCCCCATATAAACCGATCCCCAGATTTGACCTCCGGAGCCACTTGGAAGAGCAAAATTCATCCGATCTGGTTGAAATTCGGTACGTGGTGGTAGTATATGATATTTAACAGCCATGCTGGAATTGGTCCATATCAGTCCATAATCACATCTAGGCCCCATATAAACCGATCCCGAGATTTTGTTTTGGAGCCTCTTGGAGGAGCAAATTTCATCCGAGTCAGTTGAAATTTGGTACATTGTGCTAGTATATGGCCGTTAACAACCATGCCTAATTAGGCCACCGTGGTGCAATGGTTATCATGCCCGCCTTGCATATACAAGGTCGTGGGTTCGATTCCTGCTTCGACCGAACACCAAAAAATTTTTCAGCGGTGGATTATCCCACCTCAGTAATGCTGGTGACATTTCTGAGGGTCTCAAAACTTCTCTAAGTGGTTTCACTGCAATGTGGAACGCCGTTCGGACTCGGCTATAAAAAGGAGGTCCCTTGTCATTGAGCTTAACATGGAATCGGGCAGCACTCAGTGATAAGAGAGAAGTTCACCAATGTGGTATCACAATGGACTGAATAGTCTAAGTGAGCCTGATACATCGGGCTGCCACCTAACCTAACCTACAATGGATAATAATGCGATGTATCATTCACTTATATATTATATTTTTTTTGAAGTCCCTTGTCATTGAGCTTAACATGGAATCGGGCAGCACTCAGTGATAAGTCAGAAGTTCACCAATGTGGTATCACAATGGACTGAATAGTCTAAGTGAGCCTGATATATCGGGCTGCCACCTAACCTAACCTAATCTAGGTCCATATCGGTCTATAGTTATATATAGCCCTCAGATAAATCGATCCCCAATCACACAAAAATTGGTCCATATCAAGTTCATAATTGTATATAGCCCCCATATATACCACGTATGGACTAACTCACAATTTAGAAAACGATGTTAAGAAGTTTTAAGATAACATATCACAATCCAAGTAATTCGATTGTGGATGACAGTCTTTCATAGAAGTTTCTACGCAATACATGGTGGAGGGTACATAAGATTCGGCCTGGTCGAACTTACGGCCGTATATACTTGTTTCATTTAAAGTCCTGCCAGTTCAAAAGAAGCCTACATCATAAATATCCGGTGGTATTAACCTCGACCAATTGCCCCAGCAATTCAACCACTTGTCTATCCAATTAAGGACATTTCATTATCCCTCAACCGTAACCATTACCAGAGACTTTGAACATGGCATAAATAAAAATTTCGCCATAAAATCCCAGCATATTTAGAAAAGCCACATAATTTAAATAGGGGAATTGAAGAGAAGCAGATGTACTCCAACACCAACACAATGAATTTCAATATCACCATATTCCAATTCCAAATGAGGGCAATAATAAATCTATTTTACAGTCTTTGCAAGAACAAAAAAAAAAAAAACAAGGAATGGACGCAGGGTATAACATAAAAATGCAAATTTCTAATTTGACTTTCGTCCTCTGCAATTATTCTTCTCCCTCGCTCTCTCTCTCTCTCTCTCTCTCTCGTGGCAAGCCAGGTCATAATTTACCATGAAACAATTAAAATTTTGTCCGGGGCCAAAGAATACCAAAAACTGTAGGATGAAATGCAAAAGGGTATGGTTATATTGCTTACGGTCTAAAATGGATTTCATTTTGAGAGAAGATATTTCAAAAGTCAAATGCCATTTAAAGACACATTTCCCCAGTGTCAATTATTTATGACCGCAAATGTGTTTCACTGTTACCCCTACGCTCCTCCCAAATGCCAACCATAGGGAATGAAAAGAAATGCTTTTAAAATAGTTAGTCCTGATGACAATAGCCCTTGGTCAAAGCAAAAATGTGTGCATTGCATAAATGGGGCAAGAGATTAGGAAATTAAGAAAAGAGATTTTAACCAATGAAATTGAATTATGAATTGTCTATCTATGTATGTATGACAATAATAGCTTTGTGGAAGACTAGAGAGATTCTCAAAGTGGGCGCTAACATATAACATTTCATTTTTGTTAGATTATTTTATGAAGAAAATCTCTAAGCATTACAATGGGGACTTTGTAAAATTCTCTATGACTCTTTGTAGTTTGATAATAATCCCCCCCCCCCCTCATCGCTAGCAATTACTTTCAAACATTCATATTCATATATGCATAGATGTAGATGCTTGTCCCAAACTTTTATACAGAATTTATACACACACACAATGCCAAGAGATTACAGTGATTGAGAATTTAGAAGTTGACTACGCAGTGTAGAAGTTTCCACAAAGGTGAGAGTAATTGTGTATATGTAACATATTGACCTAGGGGGTTATTGGAAGAGTGTGTGAGAACTGATGCTTTTTTTTACATTGATGCAATCGTGCTGAAATTTAGCACAGATTCGTTTTTTGTCAGATTTTGACATATTGACATATTATCCCAATTTCTATCCGAATTCAAAATCTAGAGATATTTAAGGTCCACAAATGGATATGCTGAACATGATATAAATCGGTCCATGTTTTGGGATAGCCTCTACAACAACTGGCCACCCGATTTCGGTTATTGGGAGTCTAGGCACCGCTATTTGCATCCGATTTGCTTAAAATAAAAAAAAATTTAGAAGTATTTTGGTAGACTTTGCAAAATATTCCCTTCCACACAAGAGTTACTTCAATTTTCAATAGAAATAAAATGTTGATAAAATTTTCTTTAGAAATAAAATGTTGATAAAATTTTCTTTAGAAATAAAATTTTATTCGTTTTGTTTGTTATTGTTGGTTTCTCTTCAATCATTATTGTTGTTCTTGATCTCAGCTTAAAACCATGCATTGACTTAACTACTAGTGTAGGCAGTAGCCGACTATCAAACCTTTTTTCGGAAGGTTCAAGTGTAGTTCACTTTGGGTTGAGTGAATTACCCGGATTTATTATGATAATTGGTTGATAGTTTTGCTGCAATTAGAGGATGCTGATGAGGAATGTAGTAATTCCGAAACAGCTGTACATCCAACAATCTTGCAATCTATAGGGCTTCGCCCAAATAAATTTGACAAGCATACTTTTCCTCTGTTGGTTAAGCTACACTTGTAGTTTAGTCAATGCATGGTTTTAAGCTGAGATCAAAAACAACAATAATGAAATAAAATTTTGGCAAAATTTTCTATAGAAACAAAATGTTCACAAAATTTTCTATAGAAATTAAAATTTAGACAAAATTTTCTATAGAAATAAACAAAACTTTCAAAGATGGGGTGTGTAAGCCATGGTTGCCACTGTTGGTAGAATTCTACCAAAAATTGTAGATTTTTTACTGTGTGGTAGTTTATCGAATTTTTGACGTAGAAAATAAAAAAAAAAGATAAATAAAATTTTGGCAAATTTTTCTATAGAAATAAAATTTTGAAAAAATTTTCTATAGAAATAAAATTTTGACAAAATTTGCTATAGAAATAAAATTTTGACAAAATTTTCTATAAAAATAAAATTTTGACAAAATTTTCTGTAGAAATAAAATTTTGACAAAAATTTCTATAGAAATAAAATTTTGACAAAATTTTATATAGAAATAAAATTTGTACAAAAGTTTCTATAGCAATAAAATTTTGACAAATTTTCTATAGAAATAAAATTTTGAGCAAATTTTTTATAAAAATAAAATTTTTTAAATCTTTTTATAGAAAATTTTTTATAGAAATTTTGATAAAATTTTCTATGACGATAAAATTTTGACAAAGTTTTCTATAGAAATAAAATTTTGACAAAATTTTCTGTAGAAATAAAATTTGTACAAAATTTTCTATAGAAATAAAATTTTGAAAAAAATTCTTTGGAAATAAAATTTTGACAAAATTTTCTATAGAAACAAAATTTTGACAAAATTTTTTATAAAAATAAAATTTTGAAAAATTTTTTTATATAAATAAAATTTTTAAAATTGTTTTTTATATAAATAAAAGTTTGACAAAATTTTCTATAGAAATAAAATTTTGACAAAATTTTCTATAGAAATAAAATTTGTACACAATTTTCTATAGAAATAAAATTTTGACAAAATTTTCTATAGAAATAAAATTTTGGCAAAATTTTCTATACAAATAAAATGTTGACAAAATTTTCTATACAAATAAAATTTTGAAAAAATTTTCTATAGAAATAAGATATTAACAAAATTTTCTAGAAGTAAAATTTTGACAAAATTTTTTATAAAAATAAAATTTTGAAAATTTGTTTATAGAAATAAAAGTTTGACAAAATTTTCTATAGAAATAAAATGTTGACAAAAATTTCTATAGAAATAAAATTTTGACAAAATTTTCTAAAGAAATAAAATTTTGACAAAATTTTCTATAGAAATAAAATTTTGACAAAATTTTCTATACAAATAAAATTTTGACAAAATTTTCTATAGAAATAAAATTTTGACAAAATTTTTTATAATTAAAATTTTGACAAAATTTTTTATAAAAATAAAATTTTGAAAATTGTTTTATAGAAATAAAAGTTTGAAAAATTCTTCTATAGAAAAAAATGTTGACAAAAATTTCTATAGAAATAAAATTTAGAAAAAATGTTAAAATGTTTAACATTTTGACAAAATTTTAAAATATTCAAAATTTTGACAAAAATTTAAAATATTCACAATTGTGACAACATTTTAATTACGGTTACCACAGGTGCTAGAATTCGACCAAAAATGGTAGATTTTTTACTGTTTGGTATTTTCGTTGAATTTTTTACGTCTTGCTAGATTTTTCAAAATATTCCCCTGTCTCTAGGAGTTACTTCAATTTTATATAGAAATAAAATTTTCGTCAAAATTTTCTATAGAAATAAAATTTTGACAAAATTTTCTATAGAAATAAAATTTTGAAAAAAAATCTTTAGAAATAAAATTTTGAAAAAAAATCTATAAAAATAAAATTTTGACAAAATTTTCTATAGAAATAAAATTTTGAAACAAATTTCTATAGAAATAAAATTTTGACAAAATGTTAAAATGATTAAAATTTTGACAAAATGTTCTATAGAAATAAAATTTTGACAAAATTTTCTATAGAAATAAAATTTTGACAAAATTTTCTATAGAAATAAAATTTTGACAAAATTTGCTATAGAAATAAAATTGTGACAAAATTTTCTAGAGAAATAAATATTTTACAAAATTTCTATAGAAATAAAATTTTGACAAAATTTTCTATAGAAATAAAATTTTGAATCAAATTTCTATAGAAATAAAATTTTGACAAAATGTTAAAATATTTAAAATTTTGACAAAGTTTTGAAATATTCACAATTTTGACAAAATTTTAAAATATTCAAAATATTGACAAATTTTTAAAATATTAAAAATGTTAACAAAATTTTAAAATATTCAACATTTTAAAAACGTTTGTCATAGTTGGTAGAATTCGGTCAAAAATGGTAAATTTTTTACTGCTTGGTAGATTGGTTGAATTTTTGACGTCTTGTTCGATTTTGCAAAATATTCGTCAAAATTTTCGATAGAAATAAAATTTTGACAAAGTTTTCTATAGAAATAAAATGTTAACAAAATTTTCTATAGATATAAAATGTTAACACAATTTTCTATAGAAATAAAATTTTGACCAAACTTTTTATAGAAATAAAATTTTGACCAAATTTTATAGAAATAAAGTTTTGACCAAATTAACAAAATTTTCTATAGTTCTTAGACGTACATACGTTTTTTTGGTTCTTATGCGTACATACCTTATTACTTATTTTGGATCCAACTATGAAACAATGAACATGTCTTCTCATACTTGTTCTTTAATTTCCATCGAAACATTACACATTGGCATTTTAAAAGATTTTAAAAGATTTACGAAATTGTTGGTTGAACAAATACCCAATTTTGCCCAATACCATCTTTTCACTAGAGTGGTTTTTGGTGACTCCATTTCTTTTTCTCCTCTGTGTATATTTACTTATGCATTATGGCACGAACTTTGTATGCAAGTGTCAACACACATTCTTGTAAACAAAGCAGAAAATGGAAAAATCACAAAAATAAAAGAACACATTTCTTTTCGCGTTTAACAAATTAGGATATTTTCCCCAGAATCACTTACGTGAACTATGGCGCCCACACTCATTGTAAATCCAAAGGAAATGTTTTTCTTTCTCTCTCTCTCTCTCTCTTTTTCTTAGATAAATCACTCTTGATTACATTTCGAAATGCATTGTCCATGGCATTGTTTTCATTCCACAGCGGCATTATTCACACATAGTGTAGGCACATCAGTGACGCAGTGATGATAACAAATTTGCAAACATTTGCAATTGTTTTAAATCCATTTATCTTTAGTCTCTCTCCTCTTAGTGCCTGGCTCACTGGCATTGTCGAATTCACTCTCCTTCGCGACTTTTATCACCCAATATGATGGCATTGACTATATGAATTTTAAGACTGCAGGGAAAAGTCATAAATTTTTCGCACATCTCCCCTTAATACCAAAAAAAAACACGAATTTCAATTTCATTGAAGTTATTTTAGTTTATCTTCAAAAAATGTTGCAGTAGAAATTCACTAGCATGGGATTTGTTTGTATGCAGAGGGAAAATCATGAAAAAAGACACTTCAAATGATAAGGGATTTATTCATGGGCATGTAGATGCTGTTTTTGTATTCATCTCCGCGATTTAAAATTGGAATTTTTGTCTTTTGTTGTTTGTTTTTTATTTCCTCCTTAAAAACAAACTCTCTTAGGCAAAATAACACTCAAACTCTTCATATTACGCCAAACATCAGCAAAATGAAGCTCTCGGTATGAGTGTTTGCTATAACGGGTTTGCATAAAAATACCATACACACACATACACTCACACTTATCAATTGCAATATGCATAAATTTTCTTTCTGGATGGGGAGAGTTTCAGGGGGAAACGAGAGATAGAGAGAGGTACAAGGAAATGAATGTGTTTTATTTGCCAGCGTACTCGTTGATATGTCAGCTTTATAACCATTTCGTTGGTTGTTTCTTTTTCTATTGTGCATGAGTGTCAAATGCATATCCTAACGGTGACACTCGCACATTTCTGTTTTCTATTGATGAAAACGACCAGTGATTACGGTTGCCACTCTTGCTAGAAATAATGTACCAAAATTTCGAAAAAATTTTACCAAACAACTATTAAACCAAAAAAAAAATATATTTTTCAAAATTTTATTTCTATAGAAAATTTTAATCAAAATTTTACATCTATAGAAAATTTTTGTCAACATTTTATTTCCACAGAAAATTTTTTCACAATTTTATTTCTATAGAAAATTTTGTCAAAATTTTATTTCTATAGAAAATTTTGCCAACATTTAATTTCTAGAGAAAATTTGGGTCAACATTTTATTTTTAAAGAAAATGTTGCCAAAATGTTATTTCTATAGAAAATTTAGTGAAAATTTTATTACTATAGAAAACTAAGCCAAAATTTTATTTCTATACAAAAATTTGTCAACATTTTATTACTATAGAAAATTATGTCAAAATTTTATTTCTATAGAAAATTTTGTCAAAATTGTATTACTACAGAAAATTTTATCAAAATTTTATTTCTATAGAAAATTTTGTCAAAATTTTATTACTACAGAAAATTTTATCAAAATTTTATTTCTTAGAAAATTTTGTCAAAATTTAATTTTTAAAGAAAATTTTGTCAAAATTTTATTTCTATAGAAAATTTTGTCAAAATTTAATTTTTAAAGAAAATTTTGTCAAAATTGTATTTCTATAGAAAATTTTGTCAAAATTTTATTTCTATAAAAAATTTAGCCAAAATTTTATTACTTTAGAAAATTTTGTCAAAATTTTATTTCTATAGAAAATTTTGTCAAAATTGTATTTCTATAGAAAATTTTGCCGAAATTTTATTTCTATAGAACATTTTGTCAATATTTTATTACTATAGAAAATTTTGTCAAAATTTTATATCTATAGAAAATTTTGTCAAAAGTTTATTTCTATAGAAAATTTTGTCAAAATTTTATTTCTATAGAAAATTTTGTCAAAGTTTTATTTCTATAGAAAATTTTGTCAAAATTTTATTACTATGAAAGATTTAGTCAACATTTTATTTCTATAAAAAATTTTGTCTAGATTTTATTTATATTGATAACTTTGTCAAAATTTTATTTGTATAGAAAATTTTGTCAACATTTAATTTCTAGAGAAAATGTTGGTCAACATTTTAGTTTTAAAGAAAATTTTGTCAAAATTTTATTTTTGTCGTAATTTTATTTCTATAGAAAATTTAGTCAAAATTTTATTTCTATAGAAAATATTGTCAACATTTGATTTCTATGTAAAATATTGTCAAAGTTTTTTTCTGTAGAAAATGTTGCCAAATTTTTTTTATTTAGAAAATTTTGTCAAAATTTTACTTCTATTGGAAATTTTGCCAAAATTTTGTTTCTATAGAAAATGTTGCCAACATTTTATTTCTATAGAATATTTTGTAAACATCTTATATTTATAGAAAATTTTGTCATTTTTATACCCTCCATCATAGGATGGGGGTATATTAACTTTGTCATTCCGTTTGTAACACATCGAAATATTGCTCTACGACCCCATAAAGTATATATATTCTGGGTCGTGGTGAAATTCTGAGTCGATCTAAGCATGTCCGTCCATCCGTCCGTCCGTCTGTTGAAATCACGCTAACTTCCGAACGAAACAAGCTATCGACTTGAAACTTGGCACAAGTAGTTGTTATCGATGTAGGTCGGATGGTATTGAAAATGGGCCATATCGGTCTACTTTTACGTATAGCCCCCATATAAAGGGACCCTCAGATTTGGCTTGTAGAGCCTCTAAAAGAAGCATATTTCATCCGATCCGGCTGAAATTTGGTATATGGTGTTGGTATATGGTCTCTAACAACCATGCATAGCCTCCATATAAACGGACCCCCAAATTTGGCTTGCGATTGCTCTAAGAGAAGCAAATTTCATCCGATCTGGCTGAAATTTGGTACATGCTGTTAGTATATGGTCTCTACCAACCATGCAAAAATTGGTCCACATCGGTCCATAATTATATATAGCCCCCATATAAACCGATCCCCAGATTTGGCTTGCGGAGCCTAAAAGAGAAGCAAATTTCATCCGATCCGGCTGAAATTCGGTACATGATGTTGGTATATGGTCTCTAACAACCATGCAAAAATTGGTTCATATCGGTCCTTAATTATATATAGCCCCCATATAAACCGATCCCCAGATTTGGCTTGTAGAGCCTCTAACAGAAGCATATTTCATCCGATTCGGCTGAAATTTGGTATATGGTGTTGGTATATGGTCTCTACCAACCAGGCAAAAATTGGTTTACATCGGTCCATAATTATATATAGCCCCCATATAAACCGATCCCCAGATTTGGCTTGCGGAGCCTAAAAGAGAAGCAAATTTCATCCGATCCGGCTGAAATTTGGTACATAATGTTGGTATATGGTCTCTAACAACCATGCCAAAATTGGTCCACATCGGTTCATAATTATATATAGCCCCCATATAAACCGATCTCTAGATTTGGCTTGCAAAGCCTCAAAAAGAAGCAAATTGCATCCCATCCGGCTGAAATTTGGTACATGGTATTGGTATATAGTCTCTAACAACCATGCAAAAATTGGTCCACATCGGTCGATAATTATATAAAGCGCCCATATAAACCGATCCCCAGATTTGGGTTGCGGAGCCTCAAAGAGAAGCAAATTTCATCCGATCCGCCTGAAATTTGGTACATGATATTGGTATATGGTCTCTAACAACCATGCAAAAATTGGTTCACTTCGGTTCATAATTATATATAGCCCCCATATAAAACGATCCCCAAATTTGGCTTGCGAAGTCTCCAAGAGAAGCAAATTTCATCCAATCCGGTTGTAATTTGAAACATGGTGTTAGTATATGATCTTTAACAACCGTGCCAGAATTGGTCCATATCGGTCCATAATTATATATAGCCCCCATATAAAACGTTCTCCAGATTTGACCTCCGGAGCCTCTTTGAGGAGCAAAATTCATCCGATCCGGTTCAAATTAGGAACGTGGTGTTAGTATATGGTCGCTAACAACCATACCAAAATTGGTTCAATCACACAAAAATTGGTCCATATCGGTCCATAATCATGGTTGCCACTAGAGCCAAAAATAATCTACCAAAATTTTTTTCTATAGAAAATTTTGTCAAAATTTTATTTCTATAGAAAATTTTGTCAAAATTTTATTTCTAGAGAAAATTTTGTTAAAATATTATTCGGTTCATAATAAAATTTTTATCATTGTCAAAATTTTATTTCTATAGAAAATTTTGTCAAATTTTTATTTCTATAGAAAATTTTGTTCAAATTTTATTCGGTTCATAATCATGGTTGCCACTCGAGCCAAAAATAATCTACCAAGATTTTATTTCTATAGAAAATTTTGTCAAAAGTGTATTTCTATAGAAAATTTTGTTAAAATTTTATTTCTGTAGAAATTTTTGTCAAAATTTTCTTTCTATAGAAAATTTTGTCATACAAGATAGAAGATGGTGTTAGGAGGTTTTAAGATGCCTTGCCATCGGCAAGCGTTACCGCAACTTAAGTAATTCGATTGTGGATGGCAGTGTTTAGAAGAAGTTTCTACGCAATCCATGATGGAGGGTACATAAGCTTCGGCCTGGCCGAACTTACGGCCGTATATACTTGTTTTTCTTGCTTTTTATACCCTCCACCATAGGATGGGGGGTATATTAACTTTGTCATTCCGTTTGTAACACATCGAAATATTGCTCTAAGACCCCATAAAGTATATATATTCTGGGTCGTGGTGAAATTCTGAGTCGATCTAACCATGTCCGTCCGTCCGTCCGTCTGTTGAAATCACGCTAACTTCCGAACGAAACAAGCTATCGACTTGAAACTTGGCACAAGTAGTTGTTATTGATGCAGGTCGGATGGTATTGTAAATGGGCCATATCGGTCCACTTTTACGTATAGCCCCCATATAAACGGACCCCCAAATTTGGCTTGCGAGGCCTCTGAGAGAAGCAAATTTCATCCGATCCTGCTGAAATTTGGTACATGGTGTTAGTATATGGTCTCTAACAACCGATCCGCAGATTTGACCTCCGGTGCCTCTTGGAGAATCAAAATTCATCCGATCTGGTTGAAATTTTGTACGTGGTGGTGGTATATGATATTTAACAACCATGCCAAAAGTGGTCCATATCATTCCATAATCATATATAGCCCCATATAAACCGATCCCGAGATTTGGTTTTGGAGCCTCTTGGAGGAGCAAATTTCATTCGACTCAGTTGAAATTTGGTACATTGTGCTAGTATATGGCCGTTAACAACCATGCCTAACTAGGTCCATATCGGTCTATAGTTATATAAAGCCCTCAGATAAATCGATCCCCAATCACACAAAAAATTGTCCATATCAATAATTGTATATAGCCCCCATATAAGCGACCCCCATATTTCAATTCTGGCTCCCTACGTACCGTGCAAAAGTCCATATCGATTCGTAATTATTTGTAGACTTACCTACACATACATTTTTTGTCTAATGTATGGACTAACTCACAATTTAGAAAACGATTTAAGATACCACAACCCAAGTAATTCGATTGTGGATGACAGTCTTTCGTAGAAGTTTCTACGCAATCCTTGGTGGAGGGTACATAAGATTCGGCCTGGCCGAACTTACGTCCGTTTATACTTGTTTTGATCTATTTGTTCTTGCTTGTTTTGATCTAGCTATTTTTGCTTTTTAGTAGTTGGCAACACTTAAAACGACTATATAGCCATAGTTTATGGTGCTGGTGTGTTTTTCTCAGCCTTGCTTGTTTTTGTATTGGATTTATTTTTGTTTTTGCTTGGGCTTAAAGCAAACATTCACTTCTACATAGAGAATCTCATGTATGCATTTTTTCGGGCCGACAAAACGTTGAGATATAATTTGTAGACAATATCGAATCTCCTATTTTTTGTTGCTGTTGTTACATGGATATATCGGAAATGTGATTAAATATTTTGACATGTCCGTCATATATATGCGATATCAAACGCAAATTGAGTTGTTATCAATTCGTTGGCAATGGCAATGGTTATGGTGATGGTATGTTTGGAAATTTAATTGATATATGGCTACAAATGTGGATATTTGAATTTTACAATCGATTTGCTTAGATTTATTTGTATTTTTGCATATTGGACATGAAATTGACAGGACTATTATGTTTTTCAATGGCTAGTTGCTTGTCTGTTATAGACAATACATAATATTAACTAATAAATGAATATAATTTTTTTATTACATATATTTTATAAAGAAAGGATTTTGTCAATTTTTAATGGATGCAATGTGTATTAAAATGCAAATAAAGCTATTAAGCTAAATTTTTATTGTATTAAAATCAAAAATAGCTAGATCTAGTTAAAAAATAGCTAAATTGGCATCACTGCTCTTTATTTACTCTCACGCTGTATATTTAATCACTCTCTCTCTCTCTTATATTATATACTAGGCCAGGGCATAGTTAAAATTGTACTAAATCCACTTTGAGAAATTACTCTTCTATGTCTAAATATACTTTTGATTTTCACCTTTGTGGAAGCTATGGTCAATTTCGCTTTTAGACTACAAAAGCATGGGTTTTTCCTTTGCGCTTTCTCAGAAATGGACACACATGGTTGCCTAAGTTGTGTCCATATTTGGGAAGTGTTCACTTATGAGAGTTTAATTTTAATGTGATAATACAGCAAGCGTCTCATTAAAATTGCCCACTTCTGAGAGATATCTGCTTTTTAGAGTGTTTGGCTTCCGTTGGGATTTTCTGAAATAATGCTGATGTTCATAAATTATCCAGGTGATGTCATATTTTATATTTTAGTTTACGAATATAAAAATATTGCAAAGTTACCAAATGTTTCGCAGAAGTGACAAAGTACTTTGTTTCCTAAAAAAGTACCAAAAAAGCACAAAAGTATCAACTTTTTTAACCCTCTACTAGTCGACTACTTGGCACTCGAGTGTATTTCATAATAAAGTCAATTCATTGCTTCACATTTAGGAGTACATATTTATACCCTCCACCATAGGATGGGGGTATATTAACTTTGTCATTCCGTTTGTAACACATCGAAATATTGCTCTAAGACCCCATAAACTATATATATTCTGGGTCGTGGTGAAATTCTGAGTCGATCTGAGCATGTCCGTCCGTCCGTCTGTTGAAATCACGCTAACTTCCGAATGCAACAAGCTATCGACTTGAAACTTGGCAAAAGTAGTTGTTATTGATGTAGGTCAGATGGTATCGCAAATGGGCCATATCGGTCCACTTTTACGTATAGCCCCCATATAAACGGACCCCCAAATTTGGGTTGCAGACCCTCTAAGAGAAGCAAATTTCATACGATTCAGCTGAAATTTTGTACATGGTGTTAGTATATGATCTCTAACAACCACGCAAAAATTGGTCCACATCGGTCCATAGTTACATAAAGCCCCCATATAAACGGACCCCCAAATTTGCCTTGCGAATCCTCTAAGAGAAGCAAATTTCATCCGATCCGGCTGAAATTTGGTACATGATGTTAGTATATGGTCTCTAACAACCATGCAAAAATTGGTCTACATCGGTCCATAATTATATATAGCCCCCATATAAACCGATCACCCGATTTGGGTTGCGGTAGCACTAAGAGAAGCAAATTTTATCCGATCCGGTTGAAATTTGGTACATGGTGTTAGTATATGGTCTCTAACAACCATACAAAAATTGGTCCACATCGGTTTATAATTATATATAGCCCCCATATAAACCGATCCCCCGATTTGGCTTGCGGAGCCTCTAAGAGAAGCTAATTTCATCCGATCCGGCTGAAATTTGGTACATGGTGTTAGTATATGGTCTCTAATGACAATGAAAAAATTGGTCCACATCGGTCCATAATTATACATAGCCCCATATAAACCGATCCCCAGATTTGACCTCCGGAGCCTCTTGGAAGACCAAAATTCATCTGATTCAGTTGAAATTTGGTACGTGGTGTTAATATATGACCTCAAACTCCCATGCAAAAATTGGTCGAAATCGGTCCATAATTATATATAGGCCCCATATAAACCGATCCCCAGATTTGACCTCCAGAGCCCCTTGGAAGAGCAAAATTCTTCCCATTCGGTTGAAATTTAGTACGTGATGTTAGTATATGGTATCGAGCAACCATGCAGGAATTGGTTCCTATCAGCCCATAATTATATATAGCTCCCATATAAACCGATCCCCAGATTTGACCTCCGGTGCCTTTTGGAGAAGCAAAATTCATCCGATCTGCTTGAAATTTGGTACGTGGTGATCGTATATGATATTTAACAACCATGCCAAAAAGTGGTCCATATCAGTCCATAATCATATATAGCCCCATATAAACCGATCCCGAGATTTGCTTTTGGAGCCACTTGGAGAAGCAATTTTCATCCGAGTCAGTTGAAAGTTGGTACATTGTGCTAGTAAAGGGTGATTTGTTAAGAGCTTGATAACTTTTTTTTAAAAAAAAACGCATAAAATTTGCAAAATCTCATCGGTTCTTTATTTGAAACGTTAGATTGGTCCATGACATTTACTTTTTGAAGATAATTTCATTTAAATGTTGACCGCGGCTGCGTCTTAGGTGGTCCATTCGGAAAGTCCAATTTTGGGCAACTTTTTCGAGCATTTCGGCCGGAATAGCCCGAATTTCTTCGGAAATGTTGTCTTCCAAAGCTGGAACAGTTGCTGGCTTATTTCTGTAGACTTTAGACTTGACGTAGCCCCACAAAAAATAGTCTAAAGGCGTCAAATCGCATGATCTTGGTGGCCAACTTACCGGTCCATTTCTTGAGATGAATTGTTCTCCGAAGTTTTCCCTCAAAATGGCCATAGAATCGCGAGCTGTGTGGCATGTAGCGCCATCTTGTTGAAACCACATGTCAACCAAGTTCAGTTCTTCCATTTTTGGCAACAAAAAGTTTGTTAGCATCGAACGATAGCGATCGCCATTCACCGTAACGTTGCGTCCAACAGCATCTTTGAAAAAATACGGTCCAATGATTCCACCAGCGTACAAACCACACCAAACAGTGCATTTTTCGGGATGCATGGGCAGTTCTTGAACGCCTTCTGGTTGCTCTTCACTCCAAATGCGGCAATTTTGCTTATTTACGTAGCCATTCAACCAGAAATGAGCCTCATCGCTGAACAAAATTTGTCGATAAAAAAGCGGATTTTCTGCCAACTTTTCTAGGGCCCATTCACTGAAAATTCGACGTTGTGGCAGATCGTAAGTCTATTCATGATGAAATGTCAAAGCATACTGAGCATCTTTCTCTTTGACACCATGTCTGAAATCCCACGTGATCTGTCAAATACTAATGCATGAAAATCCTAACCTCAAAAGAATCACCCTTTATATGGCCGTTAACAACCATGCCTAACTAGATCCATATCGGTCTATAGTTATATATAGCCCTCAGAAAAAAATTATATTTCTATAGAAAATATTGTCAACATTTTAATTCTATAGACAATTTTTTCAAAAATTTTTGTTTTTATAGAAAATTTTGTCAAAATTTTAAATCTATAGAAAATTTTGTCAAAATTTTAAATCTATTTTCTATGTCAAAATTTTATTTTCATATAAAATTTTTTCAAAATTATATTTCTATAGAAAATATTGTCACAATTTTACTTCTATAGAAAATTTTGTAAAAATTTTATTTCCATAGAAAATATTGTCAAAATGTGTTTCTATAAATTTTTTTTTTTCAAAATTATAATTCTATAGAAAATATTTTCAAAAGTTTAATTCTATAGAATATTTTTTTCAAAATTTTATTTTTATAGAAAATTTTGACAAAATTTTAAATCTATAGAAAATTTTGTCAAAATTTTAAATCTATTTTCTATGTCAAAATTTTATTTTCATACAAAATTTTTTTTTCAAAATTATATTTCTATAGAAAATTTTGTCAAAATTTTATTTCTATAGAAAATTTTGTTAAAACTTTATTTCCATAGAAAATTTTGTCAAAATTTTATTTGTATAGAAAATTTTGTCGAAATTTTATTTCCATAGAACAATTTGTCAAAATTTTATTTCTATAGACAATTTTGTCAAAATTTTATTTCTATAGACAATTTTGTTAAAATTTTATTTCTTTAGAAATTTTTCTCAAAATTTTATTTCTATGTAAAAAATGTTCTCAAAACTTTATTTCTATAGAAAATTATCTCAAAGTTTTATATCTGTATAGACAATTTTCTCATTCTGTTTTTTCAATATAGAAAATTTTATCAAAATTTTATTTCTATAGAAAATATTCTCAAAATTTTATTTCTATAGAAAATATTCTCAAAATCATCAACAATTTTACCAAAAAAATCTATCTTTTTTTTGATATTCTACAAATTTTGGCAAAGTGTTTACCACCTAATTTTACTATTTTAAGATCTAGAATATAAGGTCACCATGTGGGAGCCACCGTCGTACAACTTAACCACTCTATTGGTGTTGTGTTTCAAAATCTTAATTTTATTGCAGCTTGCTGGATGTGACAAAATGTCAATTTTTAAATTATTACTGATTTTCTACAGCAGAGCCTTTTGCTTTATTAAAAACAAAAAACTGGTCAGAAATGTATTGGGGATTTTTGTGGGGAATTTATGTTTAAATTGGGGATTTTTGGGGACGAAAACATCATAATTTGGAGACAAGAGCCAGAAAAATACTGGCAATACTGGATGTAATAGTTAATTTTTACGGTGTTATGGTAAGATATAGAATTTCCCTTTTAATACGAAGTAATTATTGTTTTTATATATGTTTTTATAGAAAATAATCTTTAAATTTGGTAATTTCCTATGTTTAACACCATTAAAAAAATATCCCCCTAACTGATCTTTTTTCACCTAAGTCATCTCACCATCACCATATTCTCTTTAACATAACAAGACAAGAAATTACAACCCTATTACACTCATTGCTTTGGCTCACTCTGCTTGTACAAATGCTTTTCCAATGACTCTTAAACTTTCTTCCAGCAACAAATACACACAACCTCAACAAAAACCTACAACAAAACACAACCTCAGCTCCTCAATGTAAGGCTAAGGTCACACTAGGCAAATATTTAACCAAAGTGAGTGTCAAACATTTTTCTAGAACCATTTTCCAAATATCTGAATAAGGTTTTTGGAAAATAATCCTACCATGATGTTATATATCCAATATGAGCTAAATATGTTTTCTGGTTCGGCTGTGGCGACGGATTCTTCTTTGATTTCTGTCAAATATTTGCCCCGTGTGAGCATAGCATAACACAACAAAGACAACAGTGACAATATTACAAGAGAATCTTCGTCAAAGAAAATTGCCTTTCATTTCATAGCAAATCTATCAAGCTCTTATATTCGCTCACAATATGTACCACTAAATGATAAAGAAATAAAGTAACAATAGTTGAGAGAGAGAAAATCACCACGGTGGTATCACAATGAATAGTCTAAGAGAGCCTGAAATAACGGGTTAATAAACAATAGGCGGCATTAAAAGCCATTAGGTATTGTCAAATATGTCATTTATGAAATGACCTAGCACAAGTGGTCATTATATAATTTTTGTACTGTACTGTATTCACCTATAAGGGTGGTAAAATTAACTGAGAAATGCATGTCTGACTTATTGTTTGACAGTTACTGCAGTACATCGCACTAAATTAGCACACACATACATCGTTGCGTACTCATACCCAAACACATAGACCATAAATTCACATTCTTGTAACTAGTAACAATGGGTATTAGTGTATCATTCTAAATGGTGGCAATGATGATCACATTGTTGATGATGACAAGCTGGCACATCACTCGAGGAAAGGATTTAAAATGGCCCAAAGAAAGGGATACATTTTTTGGGTCATCTCTTTGTGTGTCCTTAGATACTGTAGTAGAATAATAATAAGAAAATTTATTGGCCACATTAATACTGCATTTATTTTCCCGGCAGAACATACAAAAGGCGGTAATTGTTTTGGCTTACGTTTTTCATCGATCTAGGAAATGATGACCAATTGCCAGATAAGCCCCTAATTTATTTTCATTTAATATAGGACAATTTGGTTATTCCTAATAAAAATTGCTATAATATTGAAAAAAGAAAAAAATACTTCTATACATTAAAATTATACTTAAGCCTACTTCATTACCACCCTGCTCCCAGAGTTGCATATTGTTCAAAAAGTGGACGAAAAAAAGTAGTTTGAAATTCATGCTTCAGTGTAAGAAAAATTGTGTGAATAGTGAAACAAAAAAAAAAAAAAAACGTTTGAACTAAAGCCACTGAGCTATCCACTCTACCAAAATACCAAAACGCTGCGGTCATTGTGCGACATCTGTACGGTTGACATTTTTTATATTTGCAGAAGAGCCAATATCGTTCTCGTCAATTTGCCTATTCTATGGCATTACCGAAAGGCAATGTTATCATTTTAGCATTTTTGTAGTTAGTTTTAGCTTTTATTTTTTTGACATTTAGACGCAAAATTTTCGTTTAGCAGTTAGCTAAAACCAGGGTTGCCATAGTTGGGATAATTACATTTTTATAGAAAAATCTATAGAGATAAAAGTTTGCCAAAATTTTCTATAAAAATAAAGATTTCAAAAAAATTTACTATAGAGATAAAATGTGGACAAAATTGTCTATAGAAATAAAATCTTTACAAAATTTTCTGTAGAAATCAAAATTTGACAAAATTGTCTATAGTAGTAAAAATATTGACAAAATTTTCTATAGAAATAAAATTTTAACAAAATATTCTATAGAAATAAAATTTTCACTAAATATTCTATAGTAATAAAATTTTAATAAAATTTTTCTATAGAAATAAAATTTTGACAAAATTTTCTATAGAAATAAAATTTTGACAAAATTTTCTATAGAAATAAAATTTTGACAAAATTTTCTATAGAAATAAGATTTTTACAAAATTTTCTATAGAAATAAAATTTGCACAAAATTTTCTATAGAAACAAACTGTTGACAAAAGTTTCTATAGAAATACAATTTTGACAACATTTTCTATAGAAATAAAAATATTGACAACATTTTCTATAGAAATAAAATTTTGATAAAATTTTCGATAGAAATAAAATTTTGACCACATTTTCTATAGAAAATTTTCTATAGAAATAAAATTTTGACAAAATTTTCTATAGAAATAAAATTTTGACAAAATTTTCTATAGAAATTGAACTTTGACAAAATTTTCTATAGAAATAAAATTTTGACAAATTTTTCTATAGAAATAAAATTTTGACAAATTTTTCTATAGAAATAAAATTTTGACAAAATTTTCTATAGAAATAAAATTTGGACAAACTTGTCTGTAGAAACAAAATCTTGACAAAACTTTCTATAGAAATACAATTTTGACAACATTTTCTATAGAAATAAGATTCTGACAAAATTTTCATTAGAAATGCAAATATTGACAACATTTTCTACAGAAATAAAATGTTGATAAAATTTTCGATAGAAATAAAATTGTGCCAAAATTTTCTTTTGAAATAAAACGTTGACGACTTTTCTATAGAAATTAATTTTGCAGAACATTTTCCGCCGAAATAAAATTTTTACGAAATTTTCTACAGAAGTAAAAATATTAACAAAATTTTCTATAGAAATGAAATTTAACAAAATTTTCTATAGAAATGAAATTTAACAAAATTTTCTATAGAAATGAAATTTTGACAAGAAAATTTTCTATAGAAATAAAATTGGGACAAAATTGTCCATCAAAATAAAATTCTGAAAAAAGAAAATTCTATAGAAATAAAATTTTGATGAATTTTCTATAAAATAAAAATTTGAGAAAAATTTATATAGAAATGAAATTTTTACAAGAAAAATTTTTATAGAAATAAAATGTTGACGAATTTTCTATAAAATAAATTTTTAACAAAAATTTCTATAGAAATAAAATTTTGACAAAACTTTCTATAGAAATAAATTTTGTAGAAAATTTTCCGCCGAAATAAAATGTTGACAAAATTTTCTATAGAAGTAAAAATATTGACAAAATTTTCTATAGAAATGACATTTTAACAAAATTTTCTTTAGAAATGAAATTGGGACAAAATTGTCCATAGAAATAAAATCTTGACGAAAATTGCTATAAAAATAAAATTTGACGAATTTTCGATAGAATAAAATTATGACAAAATTTTATATAGAAATGAAATTTTGATAACATTTTCTAACGAATTAAAATTGTGACGAAATTTTCTATAGAAGTAAAAATATTGACAAAATTTTCTATAGAAATAAAATCTTGACAAAAGTTTCTATAGAAATAAATATTGATATTTTCTATAGAAATGAAAGTGTGACAAAATTGTCTATAGAAATGAAAGTGTGACAAAATATTCCATAGAAATAAAATGTTGACAACATTATCTATAGAATTAAAAATTTTACAAAATTTTCTATAGAAATAAAATTTTGACAAAATTTTCTATATAAAAAAATTTTGACGAAATTTTCTATATAAAAAAATCTTGACAAAATTTTTTATAGAGATAAAAGTTTTGCAAAATTTTTTTATAGAAATAAAATCTTGACAACATTTGCTATTGAAATAAAATTTTAACAACATTTTCTATGGAAATAAATTTTTAACAAAATTTTTTATAGAAGTAAAAATATTGAGAATATTTCCTATAGAAATAAAATCTTGACAAAAATTTCTATAAAATACATTTTTGACAAAATTTTCTATAGAAATAACAAGTAAGGAAAGTCTAAAGTCGGGCGGGGCCGACTATATTATACCCTGCACCACTTTGTAGATCTAAATTTTCGATACCATATCACATGCGTCAAATATGTTGGGGGCTATATATAAATGTTTGTCACAAATACATACATTTAAATAATGCTCGATCTGGACAGAATTTGATAGACTTCTACAAAATCTATAGACTCAAAATTTAAGTCGGCTAAAGCATTAAGGTGGAACACAATTTTAGCAAAAAAAAAAAATTGGCCTCTGTGGTCATTTGAGTGTAAATCGGGTGAAAGCTATATATAGGAGCTATATCTAAATCTGAACCGATTTCAACCAAATTTGGCACGCATAGCTATAATGCTAATTCTACTCCCTGTGCAAAATTTCAACTAAATCGGAGCAAAAACTTGGCCTCTGTGGGCAAATGAGTGTAAATCGGGCGAAAGCTATATATGGGAGCTATATCTAAATCTGAACCGATTTGGCTGATATTTTGCAAGTTTTTCGAGACTCATAAAATATTCGGATGTACAGAATTTGAGGAAGATCGGTTGATACACACGCCAATTATGACCAAATCGGTGAAAAATATATATGGCAGCTATATCTAAATCTGAACCGATTTTCAATAGGGATCGTCTTTGAGCCGAAACAGGACCCTATACCAAATTTTAGGACAATCGGACTAAAACTGTGAGCTGTGCTTTGCACACAAAAATAAATCAACAGACAGACGGACATCGCTAAATCGACTCAGAATTTAATTCTAAGACGATCGGTATACTAAACGATGGGTCTCAGACTTTTCCTTCTTGGCGTTACATACAAATGCACAAACTTATTATACCCTGTACCACAGTAGTGGTGAAGGGTATAAATATGGGAAACATTTAAATCTGAAGCAATTTTAAGGAAACTTCGCAAAAGTTTATTTATGATTTATCGCTCGATATATATGTATTAGAAGTTTAGGAAAATTAGAGTCATTTTTACAACTTTTCGACTAAGCAGTGGCGATTTTACAAGGAAAATTTTGGTCGAAATCAGAAAAACATAAATCTAAATCTGAACCGATGTCAACCAAATTTGGCACGCATAGCTACAATGCTAATTCTACTCCCAGTGCAAAATTTCAACTAAATCGGAGTTAAAAATTGGCCTCTGTGGTCATATGAGTGTAAATCGGGCGAAAGCTATATATGGGAGATATATCTAAATCTGAACCGATTTCAACCAAATTGGGCACGCATAGCTACATTGCTAATTGTACTCCCTGTGCAAAATTTCAACTAAATCGGACCAAAAAATTGGCATCTGTGGTCATATGAGTGTAAATCGGGCGAAAGCTATATATAGGAGCTATATCTAAATCTGAACCGATTGCAACAAAATTTGGCACGCATAGCTATAATGCTAATTCTACTCCCTGTGCAAAATTTCAACCAAATTGGGGTAAAACTCTGGCTTCTGGGGCCATATAAGTCCATATCGGGCGAAATATATATATGGGAGCTATATCTAAATCTGAACCGATTTCTTCCAAAATCAATAGGGATCTATTCTGAGCCAAAACACATACTGGCACCAAATTTGAAGTCGATTGGACTAAAACTACGACCTAGACTTTGATTACAAAAATGAGTTCACGGACAGACGGACATCGTGGACTCAAGAGCCCACCCTGAGCATTTTCGCCAAAGACACCATGTGTCTATCTCGTCTCCTTCTGGGTGTTGCAAACATATGCACTAACTTATAATACCCTGTTCCACAGTGTGGAGCAGGGTATAATAAAAATATTAAGCGCTAATTCATGTTATGAATTTATAGTTTTTTTCTTGCACACGATTTCTCGATTCCAAGTTTATATGAGTTTCGTCCAAAAGTTGGCGCCATTCGTGCCAGTTACTATAAATTCTCGACCAAGCAATTAATTAGGCAGTCCATCACTTAGTTACCCCCAACCTTATGTATTAACTTGCCATTTTTTTATGGTAAACCATTGCAAAAATCCCCTTGCCATTTGAAAATCCCCCTTGTACTCGTGTGTGTGTGTCTGGCACTTAAATTTTCTGTCATCCTTAATTTGTTTCATTTTATGTCACTGTGCCAATGTCATTTCTCGGTTTAATGGTTGATGGATTCTGGTGACACATTGTCATGGCTGTGTGGCAGTATTTTTGTTTTTTTTTTTTTTTCTGTCATTCAATATGCGTACTCACTCCCGCATATACTAATGCTGCTGCTACTGCTACTGCTGCTGGGGAAACTTGTTTACCATCTAATTAATTGCTTAAATGAGTTTGTTAATTTATATTCGTTCGTTTCTCATTCCGTCCATCCCCTTTCACTTTTTTTCTCTATTGTTTCAAAATGAAACCTGTGGTGTGGTGTAGGCAAGAATCCATCATTGTATCTGCATAGGAATCTGCTGGTATACATTGACATAATGGTAGACCTCAAATTGTGGTGAAAAGTCATTTGCAAAATGCAAAAAAAAAGCAACGAAAAAAGGCAATGAAGTAAATTTGCTGGTTATCCCTCATTTTGAGAGATCTTAGTTGTTAAGTATTTTTACAAAAAAAAAATCGGAAATAAAGGAAATAGGGTTTGTTATATGGGTTGTTATTTAAAAATGGATTGGTAACAGGAGCGTAATGAGGAAAACATTTTTTTTTATTTATTTAATGTTTACCTGCTTAACTAAGCAAAAACTTATAATTATATTACAAGATTCTCATTTTCCGAAAAATAATTCTACAATTAAAGTTAATTTCTAAATAGCCATTAATTACATTTTAATTCAATTTTTTCTAGAATACTCTCTTCACATATGAGCCATGGTAAAAAGCTCTTAAGAGAATTGTGGAAAGAGAAATGATCTCAGATGAAGTTCTCCTACAAACCGAACTAAGCTAATAACACAAGCAGAGTTGCCAATTTTGCCGATTTATCGGCATTTTGACGATTTTTTACTAAAAAAAATAACAAATGCTGATTTTCAGATTTTTTTCCCCAAAAATTACGATATTAGCTTGGTTCAAAAATTTGGACTAGAAGCACTTCGTTTACACATTTAGAGTCAGCAAAAGATAGAATAGATTTGCCAATAGACTGATAGAGAAATTGCAAGTTTTTGCTAGAGATTTCATACATACCTTATTTTGCACGTACAGTATTAGTATCACGGTTACCAAAAATAATCCACCTAAATTTGAAGAAAATTTTATCAAAAATCTACCAATTTAAAAACATTTTGTTTTATTCGAAATTAATGTTATATATGGAATTTATAGAAAATTTTATTAAAATTTTATTTCTACAAAAAAGTGTCAAAATGTTATTTCTATAGAAAATTTTGTCAACGTTTTATTTCTATAGAAAATTTTGTCAACATTTTATTTCTATAGAGAATTTTGTCAAAATTTTATTCTCAAGGCTTTATATCTGTAGGATTTTTTTTGCACATTTTTATTTCTATAATATTCTTGCAAAAATTTATTTCTATGAATATTTTTGCAAAAAAAAAAATTGCAAAATTTTATTTTTAATAAAATTTTTGCAAATTATATTTCTAAGAAAATTTTTCAAAATTTTTTTTTTTAATAAAATTTTATTTTTAATAAAATTTTATTTTTAATAAAATTTTTCAAAATATTTTGCAAAATATTATTTTTTAATAAAATTTTTGCAAATTGTAAAATTTTGGAAAATCGGGCAACACAAATGTATATTTACAAGAACTTTATTTGTATTTTTAAATAAAAAAAACTTACTGAAGTAAAACTATATATTAAAAAATTAGTTTTATATTATTTTTTGAATTGCATAGCATAGCATTTTTTTTATTTTTATACAAGACTGAATTCTTTATGATTTTGTTGTTGAAATGCATAGCTGTGTTAATTTTCGGTTCTTTATATGAAATAAATATTTTTGTTTTTAACCAAAAAATTAGTTTGGTTTTAATATTATTAACATTGCAGTTTTTTGAGATTATTAAAATGGAAGTGACGATTATGACGATTTTTCGGAAAAAATTGACGATTATTCTTGAAATTTTATTTGCAGCCCTGAACACAGGGACTGGCAGACAGAAATTTTTCTTTGTGTGTTTCTTTGTATGATCGCTCTCTTTATGTGATTTGACAAATGTTAATTGAATTTGGAATTAAAAATAAAAAAACGAAGTTTACTTCGATATTAAGTTCTCTAATTTGTTTTATTACAATTTTTGAAGTAAGGTAGTGCATATTTTTTCGTTTTTTTTTATTTAAATATCCCTTTCATAACTAATAATATTATCTTACTCCCTATGAATTGCACAAAGAGAATGTTGTGGAGAGCAAGAGTTTTGCTCTCCACAACGTAGTCTTTATGTCTATTACTGGTCTAAGCAGTGTGGCCATTTTAGCATTTTTGCAGCTAGATTTAGCATTTATTTTTAAACCCACCACCATAGAATGGTGAGATCGAAATATCCATTTCCGACTATATAAAGTATATATATTCTTGATCAGGGAGAAATTTTAAGACGACATAACCATAGGTTAGGTTAGGTTAGGTTATGTGGCAGCCCGATGTATCAGGCTCACTTAGACTATTCAGTCCATTGTGATACCACAGTGGTGAACTTCTCTCTTATCACTGAGTGCTGCCCGATTCCATGTTAAGCTCAATGACAAGGGACCTCCTTTTTATAGCCGAGTCCGAACGGCGTTCCACATTCCAGTGAAACCACTTAGAGAAGCTTTGAAACCCTCAGAAATGTCACCAGCATTACTGAGGTGGGATAATCCACCGCTGAAAAACTTTTTGGTGTTCGGTCGTAGCAGGAATCGAACCCACGACCTTGTGTATGCAAGGCGGGCATGCTAACCATTGCACCACGGTGGCTCCCAAATATACATAACCATGTCCATCTGTCCGTCTGTCTGTGTATCTGTCTATTGTAATCACACTACAGACTTCAATAAAGAAGCTGAAATTTTTTACAAACTCGTCTTTTGTCTGCAGGCAAGTCAAGTTCGAAGATGAGCTATATCGGCCCAGGTTTTGATATACTCCCCATATAAACCGATCTCCCGATTTGGGGTTATGGGCTTATATAAACCGTAGTTTCTATCCAATTTGCCTGAAATTAGAAACCTAGAGGTATTTGAGGACCGTAAATAGGTCTGCCAAAAATTGTGAGTATTGGTCCATGTTTTGGTATAGACCCCATATAGACCGATCTCCCGAATTTTTTTCTTGGGCTTCTAGAATCCGTAGTTATTATCCAATTTGCCTGAAATTAAATATCTAGAGGTATTTTAGGATCGTTAAGAGGTGTGTCGAAAATGGTGAGTATCGGTCCATGTTTTAGTATAGCCTCCACATAGACCGATCTCTCGATTTTATTTATAGAAGACGTAGTTTTTATCCAATTTGCCTGAATATGGACACCTAGAGGTATTTTAGGACCATACAGAGGTGTCCCAAGAATGGTGAGTATCGGTCCATGTTTTGGTGTAGCCCTTATATAGACCGATCTCCCGATTTTACTTGAAGTTTGATATCTAGAGGTATTTTAGGACCACAAAGCGGTGTGCCGAATATATTATGTATCGATGCAGTTTTTGATATAGCACTCTTATAAATCGGCAAAAGTTTCTATAGAAATATATTGCGATAAAATTTTGATAAAATTTCGTGTAAAAATAAAATTCTGACATAGTTTTGTATAAAAATAAAATTTTGACAAAATTTTCTATAGAAATAAAATTTTTACAAAATTTTCTATAGAAATAAAATTCTGACAAAATTTTCTACCGAAATACAATTTCGTCAAATTTTTTTTATAAAAATAAAATTTTGACAAAATTTTCTAAAGAAATACAATTTTGTCAAAATTCTTTTATAAAAATAAAATTTTGACAAAATTTTTAAGAGAAATAAAATTTTGACAAAATTTTTTATAGAAATAAAATTTTGACAAAATTTTTTATAGATATACAATTTTGACAAAATTTTATATAGAAATAAAGTTTTGACAAAATTTTCTATAGAAATAAAATTCGGATAAAACTTCCTATAGAAATTTACAAAATTTTCTACAGAAATAAAATATTGACATTTTTTGGAGAACTAAAACTTTGGCAAAATTTTCTATAGAAATAAATTTTTTGGCAAAATTTTCTATAGAAATAAAATTTTTACCAAAATTTTCACAAAATTTTCTATAGAAATAAAATTTTGACAAACTTTTCTATAGAAATAAAATTTTGACAAATTTTTCTATAGAGATAAAATGTTTACAAAATTTTCTATAGAACTAAAATTTTTACAAAATTTTCTATAGAAATAAAATTCCGACAAAATTTTCTAACGAAATATAATTTTGTCAATTTTTTTTTATAAAAATAAAATTTTGACAAAATTTTCTAAAGAAATACAATTTTGTCAAATTAAAAAAAAAAAAATAAAATTTTGACAAAATTTCTAAGAGAAATAAAATTTTGACAATATATTTTATAGATATACAATTTTTGACAAAATTTTCTATTGAAATAAAGTTTTGACAAAAATTTCTAAAGAAATACAATTTTGTCAAAATTTTTTATAAAAATAAAATGTTGACAAAATTTGTAAAAGAAATAAAACTTTGACAAAATTTTCTATAGAAATAAAATTTTTACAAAACTTTGTATAGAAATAAAATTTTGACAAATTTTTCTATAGAAATAAAATTTGGATAAAACTTCCTATAGAAATAAAATATTGACAA
This sequence comes from Haematobia irritans, assembly GCF_050003625.1. NCBI lineage: Eukaryota > Metazoa > Arthropoda > Insecta > Diptera > Muscidae > Haematobia > Haematobia irritans. Next base: position 251,913,888 of record NC_134397.1, on the reverse strand, counting down.
AATTTGTTACAGAAATAAAATATTGACATTTTTTAGAGAAATAAAACTTTGACAAAAATTTCTATAGAAATAAAGTTATGACAACATTTTCTATAGAAATAAAGTTTCGACAAAATTTTGTATAGAAGTAAAATTTTGACAAAATTTTCTATAGAAGTAAAATTTTGACAAAACTTTGTATAGAAATAAAATTTTGACAAAACTTTGTATAGGAATAAAATTTTGACAATTTTTTCTATAGAAATAAAATTTGGATAAAACTTCCTATAGAAATAAAATTTTGACAAAATTTTTTTATAGAAATAAAATTGTTACAAAATTTTTTATAGAAATAAAATTCTGACAAAATTTTCTAACGAAATACAATTTTGTCAATTTTTTTTATAAAAATAAAATTTTGACAAAATTTTCTAAAGAAATACAATTTTGTCAAAATTCTTTTATAAAAATAAAACTTTGACAAACTTTCTAAGAAAAATAAAACTTTGACAAAATTTTCTATAGAAATAAAAATTTCACAAAATTTTCTATAGAAATAAAATTTTGACAAAACTTTGTATAGGAATAAAATTTTGACAAATTTTTCTATAGAAATAAAATTTGGATAAAACTTCCTATAGAAATAAAATTTTGACAAAATTTTCTACAGAAATAAAATATTGACATTTTTTGGAGAACTAAAACTTTGGCAAAATTTTCTATAGAAATAAAATTTTGACAAAATTATCTATAGAAATAAAATTTCGAGAAAAATTTATATAAAAATACAATTTTCTATAGAAATAAAATTTTGACAAAATTATATGTAGAAATAAAATTATCGTGTTTTGTTTTTTATTGTGGGTTTGTACTTCAATCATATTTGTTTTCTTGATCTCATCTTTAAAACCATTGTGTTGACTAAACTACAAGGGTAGCTCAACCAACAGGGGAAAAAAATGTTTGTCAAATTTGTTTGGGCAAAGCCCTATAGACTGCAAGATGGTTGGATGGACGCACGTTTCGGAATTACCACATTCCTGATCAGCATCCTCTACTTGCAGCAAAACTATCAACCAATTATCAGAATAAATTCAGGCAGTTCACTAAAACCATGATAAACCACACTTGAACCTTCCGAAAATTTTTGACAAAATTTTTTAGAGAAATAAAATTTTGACAAAATTTTCCATAGAAATAAAACTTTGACAAAATTTTTTAGAAAAATAAAATTTTTACCAAATTTTCTATAGAAATCAAATTTTCACAAAATTTTCTATAGAAATCAAATTTTCGGAAAATTTTCTATAGAAATCAAATTTTCACAAAATATTTTATAGGAATAAAATTTTCACAAAATTTTCTATAGAAATAAAATTTTGACAAAATTTACTATAGAAATAAAATTTTTACAAAATTTTCTATAGAAATAAAATTTTTACAAAATTTTCTATAGAAATAAAATTTTGGCAAAATTTTCTATAAAAATAAAATTTTGACAAAATTTACTATAGAAATAAAATTTTGACCAAATTTTCTATAGAAATAAAATGTTGACAAAATTGTCTATAGAAATCAAATGTTGAAAAAATTTTCCATAGAAATCAAATTTTCGCAAAATTTTCTATAGAAATCAAATTTTCACAAAATTTTTTATAGGAATAAAATTTTGACAAAATTTTCTATAGAATTAAAATTTTGACAAAATTTTCTATAAAAATAGAATTTTGACAAATTTTTTTGAGAAATAAAATTTTGACAAAATTTATTATAGAAATAAAATTTTGACAAAATTTACTATAGAAATAAAATTTTGACAAAACTTTCTATAAAAATAGAATTTTGACAAAATTTTTTGAGAAAAAAAAATTTTGACAAAATTTATTATAGAAATAAAATTTTGACAAAATTTACTACAGAAATAAAATTTTGACAAAACTTTCTATAAAAATAAAAATTAGACAAATTTTTTTTGAGAAATAAAATTTTGACAAAATTTTCTATAGAAATAAAATTTTGACAAAATTTACTATAGAAATATAATTTTTACAAAATTTTCTATAGAAATAAAATTTTGACCAAATTTTCTATAGAAATAAAATGTTGACAAAATTTTCTATAGAAATCAAATGTTGACAAAATTTTCCATAGAAATCAAATTTTCGCAAAATTTTCTATAGAAATCAAATTTTTACAAAATTTTTTATAGGAATAAAATTTTGACAAAATTTTCTATAAAAATAAGATTTGTATTGGTAAATATTTCCAAGAAAATGCCTTTTCACTAAAACAACATTTTTCAAAATTAGCATGTTTTTGGCATTTTAATATTCTTTTTAGCATTTTGTAGCACTATTATAATGCTGAGTTAGCTGCAAAAAATTTTTAGATCTGGTCACACTGAGTCTAAGACATGACAAAGGAACAAAGAGACTACGCAGCTTTTTGCTATTAATCTCCAAAACATTCTCTGTTTGTAGTTTATAGGGAGTACGATAGTATTATTAGTTATGAAAGGGATCTTTACATAGAACAATTCAAAAAATTTTGCAATGATTTCTTTAAAAATTTCTTTACTTAAACACAATCGTGTTTTTCTCCATTTTCGATTCCCTTTCAATTAAAACGCCTCTGTTGAAAATTAGATTATCACTGGTATTCCCTACCATGTTTGAGTTCACCACAAAAGTTTGCCTGAAGTAAATTTATTTCATTTGCAAAATCCCACAAATGAAGAAGATTAATTGATTCTGATATGACGATAATGGTGGCGATGGTGATGGTAATGAAGATGATGATGCTGATGCTGATAAAAATAAATGTGGAAAATTTCTTAATGTATGTCTATTGGTGATAAGGAGGTAAATGCTTCTCTAACCTCAAAGATCTGATTTTCTCCTTTTTTTTTGTTGTTAAGTACTTCTGTTCATTTTGTTAATGATGTCAGCTTTTGTTTAACATTAAAATAAAAATCTCTGCGTGCTGAGTGTTGATAGGATTCTCAATCACTGTCACTGATTGGCATGCTAAACTTAATTGGAATTCTAAGCGAAAATAAGGCATAAGGGTGTAATTAATTTACGATGTACATATGTGAGAAATGGTTTTTTGTGTTTTTAATTTAAAAATTCATTTCGTTTGGAAGAAAATTCTGGAAAAAAATATAATTTCTAAGCAATGCCATGTTTTTGAGGCTTATGTGTCTTATAAGTCTTAATGCCTATAGTTTGAAGATTGGAGAATACTACGACTACTACTTTAATATTATGAACTGATGTTTCGATATATAAGGACGAGTCGATATTTTAAATATAGCAAAAATAACAGAATTGGAATCAAAAATTGTTATATTTATAGATTATAGCAACTCAACAATTTTTTTTATTGCTTTATTGATTAGTTTCTAATATTTAATTTCGTAAACACTGTTCTGTGCTCTTCGAACCCTAGGAAATTGATTCCAACCTCTCATAGCCACATATGAGAAATGTGAGAGTATATGAAACCTGAAGAGATTGGACCCATAACCCTTCGTGACACACTTCTGTTATACACCATTGCCGATATGTCTGACCCAAACATTCCACTCATTCCCATACTCACACACACACACCAACCCACGTATATTAAAGCTGATATAGATTCTTCCTTTAATAGAATGTACACACAGTCGATATTTATAAAAGTCCCTTAACAAGAGTTCTAACATTGTTTGTGTAAATGTGTGTTGTTGGGTGATTGGGTTATACTATGAGAACAAGTGAGAGTAAGAGAAAGAGAGTGGAATGGGAGGAATATCACATTGATGATGTGTCTGTTACAAATTGCTCTAATGACTGTGTTTAGATTTGTAATCGAATGCTAATTAATTTCATAAGCATGACCGACGTATGATGGTTCACATATACATTGATGTGTATACACAGACAACTTTGAGGGGAGATCTATATGTCTGTGTGCTATTGAGTATTCCTAGAAGTTTGTGTGCTCTCTTAAGTGCCTTTTTGATACATTTATTAATGTCTATTTGTGGCTATGGTTGTGTGTGTATGTGTGCATGTTTTACGGACATCCTTTTACCACATCTAAGTATGGGATTCCCAGAAAACTAATGGAAATTATAATCACTTGGAACATTTTAATTCATATGAGCTGTAAACAAGAAATTAGATGGATTATTTTCAGGCTATCCCTTGATTAGTTAAGAGAATTTTTGAAAAGGGTTTTACAACATCGTTGTCCATTAGATAATTTAATCTAATAGTTGGTGTGGAGACAAAAAAGGTGTAAGGAGTGCTAAAAAAATATCTCTCAAAAGGCTTTAAGGTCAACCAGCATTTGTGGACAATTATTTGGGGCAAGTAAGACCGATTTGATTATGTTTATAATTAAAACTATAACCCAAAATATTTTTTATCCTTAATTTATTTAAACTTTTACATATGTCCGAATATGTCCTTTATGGCCTTAAAAGTTTTTTTGTTTTGTTTTTTGGATTTGTAATAAGTCCCACGTTCTGCACGACAGAATCATACATGAGCGCCCATAACCATTGACACAGTAAATGCTATGTCAGTACTTAATCATGTACTTGGGATACTTGTACATGTCATATTTTTACTGTTCTCGTTGTGTCGTGAAACTTTCAGTTGATGATGAAACTTAGTGTTCTAAGTTCTACTCGTATAACTGCCTTTGAAAAACACCATCACTCCCACGCTCTATGGGATCCCATACTGTGATGCCAGAAATTAGGATTTATAGATACTTTGGCCTAAAAAAATTTACGTCTATAGAAAATTTTTTAAAAATTTTATTTTTATAGAAAATTTTGTCAAAATTTCAGTTCTAACATATGTGATGCCAGAAATTAGGATTTATAAATACTTTGGCCTAAAAAATTTATGTCTATAGAACATTTTTTAAAAATTTTATTTTTATAGAAAATTTTGTCAAAATTTCAGTTCTAACACAAAATTTTATTTCTATAGAAAATTTTCTCAAAATTTTATTTCCATGGAATTTTTTTTTAAGATTTTATTCCAATAGAAAATTTTGTCAAAATTTTATTTCTATAGAAAATTTTGTCAAAATTTTATTTCCATAGAAAATTTTGTCAAAATTGTATTTCTATAGAAAATATAGTCAAAATTTTATATCTATAAAAAATTGTAGTAAAATTTTAATTCTATAGAAAATTTTGTAAAAATTTTATTTCTCTAAAAATTTTGTGAAATTTTTATTTCTATAGCCATGTGAATTCAAATCGATGATTTGACAGTGGCATAGGAAAAGAGATATGTTTGTTTCGAATTTATTTCGGCATAAGCCGGCTATCATACAAAACCTTTTTTCGGGAGGTTCCAGTGTGGTTCATTTATGGGTTTAATTAACTGCCTGAATTTATTCTGATAATTGGTTGATAGTTTTGCTGCAAGTAGAGGATGCTGATGAGGAATGTGGTAATTCCGAAACGTGCGTCCATCCAACCATCTTGCAGTCTATAGGGCTTTGCCCAAATAAATTTGACAAACATTTTTTTCCTCTGTTGGTTAAGCTACACTGGTAGTTTAGTCAATGTATGGTTTTAAGCTGCAATAAAAAACAACAACAATATAGAAAATTTTGTCAAAATTTTACTTCTATAAAAAATTTTGACAAGATTTTATTTCTATAAAAATCTTTCTCAAAGTTTTATTTCTATCGAAAATTTTAATAAAATTTGTTTATATGGGAAGTTTTGTAAAAATTTTATTTCTATAGAACATTTTGTGAAAATTGTATAACTATAGATATAATTTTATATATATAGAAAAGTTTGCGAAAATTTTATGTCTATCGAACATTTTGTCAAAGTTTTATTTCTATAAAAAATTTGGTCAAGATTTTATTTCTGTACAAATCTTTCGCAAAATTTTATTTCTATCGAAAATTTTATAAAAGTTTGATTCTATGGAAAATTTTGTTAAATTTTATTTCTATAGAAAATTTTGTCAAAATTGTATTTCTATAGAAAAATTTGTAAAAATTTTATTTCTATAGAAAATTTTGTCAAGATTTTATTTCTTTAGAAAATTTTGTCAAAATTTAATTTCTATAGACAATTTTATCAAAATTTTATTTCAAAAGAAAATTTTGTCAAGATTTTAGAACTATTAAAATTTTGTCAAAATTTTATTTCCATAGAAAGTCTTGTCAAGATTTTATTTCTATACAAAATTTTGTCAAAATTGTATTTCTATAGAAAGTTTTTAAAAGTATTAGTTCTATAATAATTTTTCTCAAAATTTTATTGATATCGAAAATTTTATCAAAATTTGTTTCTGTGAGAAATTTTTGTCAAAATGTATTTCTATAGAAAATGTTGTCCAAAATTTATTTCTACACAAAATTTTCACAAAATTTTATTTCTATAAAGAATTTTCTCAAAATTTTATTTCTTTAAAAAATTTTCTCAAAATTTTATTTCTTAGAAAAGTTTGCTAAAATTTTATTTCTATAAAAAGTTTGTCAAAATTTTATTTCCATAGAAAATTATATTTCTATAGAAAATTTTGTAAAAATTTTATTTCTATAGAAAATTTAGTAAAAATTTTATTTTTCTAAAACATTTTGTAAAAATTTTATTTCTATAGAAAATTTTGCCAAAATTTTATTTCCATCGAAAATTTTGTCAAAATTTTATTTCTATAGAAAATTTTGTTAAAATTTTATATCTATAGAAAATTTTGTCAAAATTTTATTTCTATAGAATTATTTCTATAGAAAATTGTAGTAAAATTTTAATTCTAAAGAAAATTTTGTAAAAATTTTATTTCTATAGAAAATTTTGTCAAAATTTTATTTCTATAGAAAATTTTGTCAATATTTTATTTCTGTAAAAATCTTTCTTAAAATTTTATTTCTATCGAAAATTTTATAAAAATTAGTTTCTATGAGAAATTTTGTCAAAATTGTATTTCTATAGAAAATTTTGTTAAAATTTTATATCTATAGAAAATTTTGTAAAAATTTTATTTCTATAGAAAATTTTGTCAGGATTTTATTTCTATAGAAAATTTTGTCAAAATTTTATTTCTCTAGAAATTTTTGTCAAAATTTTATTTCTCTAGAAAATTTTGTTAAAATTTTATATCTATAGAAAATTTTGTAAAAATTTTATTTCTCTAAAAAATTTTGTAAAATTTTTATTTCTATAGGAAATTTTGTCCAAATTTTACTTCTATAAAAAAATTTTCAAGATTTTATTTCTTTAAAAATCTTTCTAAAAGTTTTATTTCTATCAAAAATTTTATTAAAATTTGTTTCTGTGGGAATTTTTGTCAAAATTTTATTTCTATAGAAAATTTTGTAAAAATTTTATTTTTCTAAACCATTTTGTAAAAATTTTATTTCTATAGAACATTATGTCAAAAATTTAGAACTATTAAAATTTTGCGAAAATTTTATTTCCATAGACAATCTTGTCAAAATTTTATTTCTATCGAAAATTTTGTCAAAATTTAAACCTATATCAAATTTTGTTCAGATTTTATTTCTATAGGAAATTTTGTCAAAATTTCATTTCTATAGAAAATTTTGTCAAAATTTTATTTCTATAGAAAAATTTGTTAAAATTTTATTTCTACAAAAAATCGTGGCAAAATTTTATTTCTATAGCAAATTTTACTTAAATGTTGTTAAGATTTTATTTCCATAGAAAATTTTGTCAAACTTTTATATCTATAGCAATTTTGGTTCAGATTTTTTTCTATATAACATGTTATCACCATTTTATTTCTATTGAAAATTTTGTCAAAATTTTATTTCTATAGAAAATTTTTTTAAAATTTTATTTCCATAGAAAATTTTATCAAAATTGTATTTCCATAGAAAGTTTTATCAAAATTCTATTTCTATAGAAAATTTTGTCAAACTTTTATATCTATAGAAAATTTTGTTAAGATTTTATTTCTATAGAAAATTTTGTCAAAAATCTTGTCAAGATTTTATTTCTATAAGAATCTTTCTCAAAATTTTATTTCTATAAAAATCTTTCTCATAATTTTATTTCTATCGAAAATTTTGTCAAAATGTTATTTCTTTAGAAAAATTTGCCAAAATTTTATTTGCATAGAAACTTTTGTCAAAATTTTATTTCTATAGAAAATTTTGTCCAAATTTTATTTCTATAGAAAATTTTGTCCACATTTTATTTCTATCGAGAATTTTGTAAAAAAAATATTTCTACATAAAATTTCATATCAATAGAAAATGGTGTCAACATTTTATTTCTATAGAAAATTTTGGCAAAATTTTTATTATTCTATAGAAAATTTTGTCAACATTTTATTACTCTACACAATTTTGTCCAACTTTTATTTCTATACAAAAAGTTGTCCAAAATTTTTTTCTACATAAAATTTTGTGAAATTTTTATTTCTATAGAAAATTTTGTAAACATTTTATTTCTATATAAAATGTTGTCCAAATTTTCTTTTTATAGAAAGTTTTGTCAAAATTTTATTTCGATTGTAAATTTTGTAAAAATTTTATTTAAAGATATCTGGCAACACTTACACAAACTCAAAGGAAGTCATATGAAATTCATAGAATGCCTAAATATGTGTAGTTGTGGCCTATGGTATAACACACATCTGGGCATGTTCCTCTTAGTTTTTAATCCATACTTTTCTGGGGCTTAGTTGTCGAAAAGCATCAAATTTTGGTCTACAACACAAATTCATTTATAGCCACACTCGCTCACGCACTCTCTCTGTCTTATATATTCGGCCGCCAACATTGATGTACATGAAAATAATCGATGTGAGACCAAACGATGTTGATGGTGGCTCATGTAAGTTAGTAGCGGTTCTCCCAATGCTCATAGTCACAGTCACTACTCTTGTAGTGTTAGTGGTTTTTGTGGTTTCCACTGTTAAGTGTTCGTATGTTGTATTCGTAGTTGCTGTTGTTGTTGTTCTTGGTATGAGATTCGTATACGAATGTTGTCATCATTTATCAAATTTAATTACTCGACTCTAAGTAGTTTAAGTACAAGTTGTTATTTCCACTCTCACTGCAATGGTGTCCCAGTTGTCGTGGTTCTAAGGTTAAGCCAAATGTGTTGTATGTGTTTTCATGCTTGCACCGATGTTTAAGTGTTGTTGTTGTGTTTGTCATTATCCTTGGTTTTTGTTTTGCCCTTTAGCGGCATATGAGATGCTTAAATTGTTTCAAAGAAAAGTCACTACCCAGGGATCATGATGTTTAATGGTCGTGGGAGAGGTTGGGGGGGTGGGTATGAATGGAGATCAAAGATTATGTACCAAAGTATTTTTTAATCTCTGCAAATACTTAGAAAGCATATGGTAGATAGATGGGGAGAGAGAGAGAGTTTAACCATAGGGGAGACTGAAGCCTTTGAAAAGGGCCTTTGGTTTAAGACTTTAACGAAGAATATCTTAAATTAAGTACATTCGAAACCTAAGGCCTCTTAAAGTCCCCCAAATGATTTAGTTTCATTTAATGGCAGTCCCTACGAAATAAACCAAGAATCTGCATGCATTGGAAGAAAGTTAAATGCTATGGACTGCTGTTTGTGGCATTTCTTGTTTTTAATTTTCTCTCTCTACTTTTCTCTCTTTCTCTCCCTGCCAGTATCTTGTTAAATGCTCATGTATTAAAATATTAAGAATATTTCCAAGTTGATTAAATTCTCATAAACAATGCTGGACAAATTGCTTTTACATCTAAGTCATTTTCAATTATTCATGGAAATCTTGGTTAGAGTGGGGTGGTAGGGGGCCAAGCTTCCTGCTGTGGTGTTCCAGATTTTCTGGTGAGGGGGAGGATTTTCTTATGTTTCTCTAAACTTTTAGCGGTTTAATGGGTTGTAAGAGCTCTAGCATGACTTGTGAATAAGTTGAGTATATTAAAAAATATATATAGGATTTGTTTCGGTGTTGTCTTCAATATGAAACTGATAAAACATTTTCTTTTGGAAAATTTTGTTTTCTTCAGCTGGTCCATATCGCCACAAAAACTTTTTGGGGAAGGAAGAAAAGAACTTTTTCTTTTTTCACTTTTGTGAATTTCAAATTGTCTTAGTGGATAAAATTTGAGGTTTGGTATAAATCAAGAAAAATGGCTTTCGATAATTTGTTTTATGTTTGAAGGTAAATTTGTTAAGAATATCTTTGAGGTTCTATAAAAAAATAAGGATATAAGGATAAATGTTTACCGGGGCCAATTCTTCAGGATAAGAAGCTAGGATGGTGATGGGGGTATAAGAAGTTTGCCACTCCGTTTGAACTATATCGACATATCGATATCCGAGAATACTAGGGATACAGGGATGATGATATGTAATGGAACAAAGTAAAGTGCTAAATTTGAATTAACATTTTTCCGGAAATAACATTAACTTGTAAAATAGGTTTAGATTTGTTCGAATTAAATGCCGTTGACACTAGTTTTGGACTTCAAATGACCGGAAAAGCCATCATATACTGCCCGAAAGTGGCTTTGTGGTATTTTGGGCCATGCCCTGCATAGCATCGTCTTGAGAAAATAGACAAAAGTCTAAAATTGACATAAGTATGTGTTTTGGGTCAGAATAGAACAGAATAGCATTTGGAAGAAATCGGTTCAGATTTAGATTAAGCTCCCTAATATACATCTGGCCAGATTTACATGCATATGACTCCAGAGGCCAAAGTTTTACTACGATTTACGTTTCTATACGTCAAAATTTTATTTGTATAGAAAATTGTGTCCAAATTTTATTTCTAAGAAAAGTTTGTCATAATTTCATTCCTATAAAAAATTTTGTCAAAATTTTATTTCTATAGAAAATTTTTTAAAAATTTTATTTCCATAGAAAATGTTGTCAAAATTTTATTTCCATAAAAAATTTTGTCAAAATTTTATTTCCATAGAAAATGTTGTCAAAATTTTATTTCCATAGAAAATGTTGTCAAAATTTTATTTCCATAGAAAATGTTGTCAAAATTTTATTTCCATAGAAATTTTTGTCAAAATTTGTATTTCTACAGAAACTTTTGTCAAAATTTTATTTCTATAGGAAATTTTGTCAAAATTTGTATTTCTATAGAAAATATTGCGAAATTTTTATTTCTATAGAAAATTTGGAGAAAATTTTGTTCCTATAGGTAATGTTGTCATTATTTTATTTCTGTTGACAATATTGTCATTATTTTATTTCTGTTTAAAATTTTGTCAACATTTTATTTCTATAGAAAATTTTATCAAAATTTTATTTCTATGGAAAATTTTGAGAAAATTTTATTTCTATAGAAAATTTTGTCAAAATTTTCGATGATTTGACGGTGGAAAAGGGAAAGAGATATGCTTGTATGAATTTATTTCGGCATAAGCTGGCTATCATATAAAAATTTTGTCAAAATTTTATTTCCATAGGAAATTTTGTTAAAAATTTTTATTTTTATAAAAAATATTGCGAAATTTTTATTTCTATATATAATGTTGTTATTATTTTATTTATATAAAAAATGTTGTCAAAAATTTATTTTTATAGAAAATTTTGTCGACATTTTATTTCTTTAGAAAATTTTGCAAAAATATTATGTCTATTGAACATTTTGTTAATTGTTTTATTTCTATAAAAAATTTTGTCAACATTTTATTTCTATAGAAAATTTTGTCCAAATTTTATTTCCATAGAAAATATGGCGAAATTTTTATTTCTATACACAATTTTGTCAAAAATTTATTTCTATCGAAAATTTTGGCGAACATTTTATTGCTATTGAACATTTTGTTAATTGTTTTATTTCTATAAGAACTTTTGTCAAAATATTATTTCTATAGAAAATTTTGTCAAAATTTAATTTCTCGAGAAAATTTTGTCAACATTTTATTTCTATAAACAATTTTGTCAGAATTTTATTTCTATAAAAAATCTTGTAAAAATTGTATTTCTACAAGAAATTTTGTCAAAATTTTATTTCTATAGAAAATTTTGGGAACAATTTGTTTCTATGGAAAATTTTGTCAAAATTTTATTTCTATGGAAAAAATTTTGTTTCTATAGAAAATTTTGTTACATTTTATTTCTGTTGAAAATTTTGTAACAAGTTTATTTCAAATTTTATTTTGTCAAAATTGTATTTCTATAGAAAATATTGCAAAAATTTAAGTTCTATAGAAAAATTTGAGAAAATTTTATTTCAACATAAAATTTTCAGAACATTTTATTTCTATAAAAAATTTGAGAAAATTTTGTTTCTATAGAAAATTTTGTCAAAATTTTATTTCTATAGAAAATTTTGTCAACATTTTATTTCTATAAAAATTTTTGTCAAAAGTCTATAGAAAATGTTGTCAAAATTTTGTTTCTATAGAAAATGTTGTGAAAAGTTTATTTCTATAGAAAATTTTGTCAACATTTTATTTCTATAAAAAATTTTGTCAACATTTTATTTTTTTAGAAAATTTTGTCAAAATTTTATTTCTATAGAAAATTTTGTCAAAATTTTATTTCTATAGTAAATTTTGTCAACATTTTATTTCTATAAAAAATTTTGTCAATATTTTATTTCAATGGAAAATTTAGTCAACATTTTATTTCTTTAGAAAATTTTGCGAACATATTATTTCTAGTGCACATTTTGTAAATTGTTTTATTTCTATAAAAAATTTTGTCAAAATTTTATTTCTATAAAAAAAATTTGCCAAAATTTTATTTCTATAGAAAATGTTGTCAAAAGTTTATTTCTATAGAAAATGTTGTCAAAATTTTATTTCTGTTAAAAATTTTATCAACATTTTATTTCTATAGAAAATGTTGTCAAAAATTTATTTTTATAGAAAATTTTGTCAAAATTTTATTTCTCTAGAAAATTTTGTCAAAATTTTGATTCTATTGAAAATTTTGTCAAAATTTTATTTCTATAGGAATTTTTTGTAAAAATTTTATTTCTATAGTAAATTTTGTCAAAATTTTATTTCTATAACAAATATTGGCAAAATTTTATTTCGATAGAAAATTTTTTCAACATTTTATTTCTATAGAAAATTTTGCGGAAATTGTTTATCTAGAGGAGATTTTGTTAATTTTTTTATGTCTATAGAAAAATTTGTCAAAATTTTATTTCAATAGAAAATGTTGTCAGTATTTTATTTCTACAGAAAATTTTGTTAATTTTTTTATTTCTATAGAAAATTTTGTCAAAATTTTATTTCTATAAAATTTTTTATTTCCATAGAAAATTTTTTCAAATTTTTATTTCCATAAAATATTTTGTCAAAATAGAAAATAATTATTCAAAAGATCGAATAAAATCAAAATTTCCAATTTTGTCAATATTTTATTGGCATAGATAATGTTGTCAAATTTAGTGTTGTTGTTGTCCATATATAGTTTTTGAGGCCCTTTCATGTAGTTTTAAAGGATTCCTTTCTTGGGACCCATATTCATAGTGCTGATTTAAAATTTAGCCTGGTAGGCTTTCTGTGGCACATTTTTGTCATTCTTGTCATGTCTTGTCTGTAGAATGACGCTAATATGGGTTTGTTATTTGGTTTATAAACCAATAACATAGATTCTATATGTTGTTCTAGGGATGTTGGTCTGTCTCTGTACCAGTTTTAATTGCATTTCACACTTTAAAAGTATAGTTATCGTTCACAAATACCATTGAGTCCACAAAGGTATATTTTGTCTTCAATCACAAAATTAATTAATCCAATAAATTTTTATTTGAAATATCTTGTATCAATCGCCAAAGTCAATCAAAAATTTCAAAATTTATATCAATTAATTTTTAAATTTTAAATTAATTTTTTGTTTGATTTTTGTTTCTATAAAAATTTGTTGAATCAATTAAATTTTTAATTGAATATTTTCTAATTTTAAAATTTTTATGGGAAAAATTTTGCTGTATTGAAAAACACAATTTTTATTTGAAAGACTTAAAAAAATGCAAAGCAAACCATGAATACATACAAAAAAAAATACTATTTTGATATCATAGCCTACTTAAACGAGTGTTACAAAATTATTAGTTATAGAAAGTGTTCATTGTACAAAGTGAATAAAAAATTCAACATTCCCCCTCAATAAACAATTTACTTTAAGAGAAAATGTTCATTGAGGGGGAATGTTGAATTTTTTATTCACTTTGTACAATGAACACTTTCTATAACTAATAATTTTGTAACACTCCACAAATCTTGAAACACGAGAACATTCTTGATTAACACACTCCATGTATCATAATTGGTTTCATCCAATTTCTCGATATTGAACACGGAATTCATTGTTAAGTTTCTTTTATACAAAACGAAGAAAATTCACAAAAACAATATTTCACAGTTCTGCCTGTCTGGGCTCATAACCTATTGAAAAACACAATTTTTATTTGAAAGACTTAAAAAAAATGCAAAGCAAACCATGAATACATAAAAAAAAATACTATTTTGATATCATAGCCTACTTAAACGAGTGTTACAAAATTATTAGTTATAGAAAGTGTTCATTGTACAAAGTGAATAAAAAATTCAACATGCTGATATTTTTTGCTGTGTATATTGAATATAAAAAATTATACAAATTTTTTATTCATCATTTTAGTTTTCGCATTTGTATAGCCTCATGGCCAAAAACCATTAGCTATGGAAATTGAAAGAAATCACCACACAATTCCATTTAACAGGAAATGGAGAGTTCCGTTCTCTTCTATTTTCTCTTTCTTCTTTGCTGTGGCTGTTATTTTTCTTTTTTTTGCATCAGTGATATCCGTTATGATATCAAATATCCTTCTCTTTTACAGACTATAAAATCTGGCATCCGTTTAACCTCAGGTAGCAATCGAAATATTAATGATAATAATAATAATAATAATAACGGTATTAAGTAATTGGTTTTTTGACCCGGACACCGGAAATATTGTATTTCTCTTCGACTCTGGTATAGTCGTTTGTTACTTGGAGTATCTTACAAATGGCTGTTGTATGAATAGCTGTGTATGGCTGTGCGTTGTGGTTGCCTCTGTTAGCATCTGTATGTATGTGTATGAGATTGTATTGAGTGCTCTACAGTCTTTGTATACAAAGCTTACGAGAGAATGAACATCAAAGACATGAGACAGATGAGAGTCGAAATTATTCAGTGCGTGAGTGTAAGTTTGTGTGTCTGTATTGTGTTTTGTATTGGTTTATGGCAGTGTATCTTCAGTGTATAAAAATTATTGTCATAAAATAGGGTCATAATACGAAATCAAAGAATAACAAAAAGTAAAAACCAATTATTATGGTAATTTATTGGAATTTCAGAATTGATTTATCGATGAGGTTTCCTTGGTACATTGCAAAAAATAAAGAAATATTTCTTTTATTTAAATTATGGGAAAATATACGAATATATCATTCTTAATTTTTTATTTGATATGCAAGGTATAATCGGTGACATTATTCTTAAGCTTACGGTATAGCTGGCAATATGGCCAAAAACCTCCCGGCAAGCAGTTTTTAACCTCAACTACTTGCATATTTTTGCTGCATAGTAATATCACCAGTAGTGGCATATCATTTGGTGATTCCAGATTCGAACTTTAAGCCACTCGAGCCAAACATAATTTACCAAACCAAATAATCTTATTTTTTATCAAAATCTTATTTCTATAGAAAATTTGGCAGCATTTTAATTATATAGAAAATTTTGTCCAAATTTTATAGGAAAATTGTCAAAATTTTATTTCTGTAGACAATTTTGTCAAAATTGTATTGCTATAGAAAATTTTGTCAAAATTTTATTTCTATAGAAAATTTTGTCAAAATTTTATTTCTGTAGAAAATTTTGTCAAAATTTTATTTCTGTAGAAAATTTTGTCAAAGTTGTATTTCTATAGAAAATTTTGTCAACATTTTATTTCTGTAGAACATTTTGTCAATATTTTCTTTCTATACAATTTTTTTCAATATTTTATTTCCATAGATTTTTTTTTAAATTTTGTCCAAATTTTATTTCTATAGAAAATTTTGTCAGAATTTTATTTCTATAGAACATAGAAAATTTATTTCTGTAGGAAATTTTGTCAAAATTTTATTTCTGTGGAAAATTTTGTCAATATTTTCTTTCTATAGATTTTTTTTCAAAATTTTATTTGCATAGAATTATTTTAGAAAATTTTGTCCAAATTTTATTTCTACAAAAAATTTTGTCAAAATTTTATTTCTATAGAAAATTTTGTAAAAATTTCATTTCTATAGAAAATTTTGTCAAAACTGTATTTCTATAGAAAATTTTTGTCAAAATTTTATTATACCCCCACTATAGGATGGGGGGTATATTAACTTTGTCATTCCGTTTGTAACACATCGAAATATTGCTCTAAGACCCCATAAAGTATATATTCTGGGTCGTTATGAAATTCTGAGTTGATCTGAGCATGTCCGTCCGTCTGTTGAAATCACACTAACTTCCGAACGAAACAAGCTATCGACTTGAAATTTGGCACAAGTAGTTGTTATTGATGTAGGTCGGATGGTATTGCAAATGGGCAATATCGGTCCACTTTTACGTATAGCCCCCATATAAACGGAACCCCAAATTTGGCTTGCGAATCCTCTAAGAGAAGCAAATTTCATCCGATTCGGCTGAAATTTCGTACATGGTGTTAGTATATGGACTCTAACAACCATTCAAAAATTGCACCACATCGGTTCATAATTATATAATAGCCCCCATATAAACCGATACCCCGATTTGGCTTGCGGAGACTCTAAGAGAAGCAAATTGCATGCGATCCGGCTGAAATTTGGTACATTTTGTCAGCATATGATCTCTAACAACCATGCAAAAATTGGTCCACATCGATCCATAATTATATATAGCCCCCATATAAACCGATCCCCCGATTTGGCTTGCGGAGCCTCTAAGAGAAGCAAATTTCATCCTATCCGGCTGAAATTTGGTACATGGTGTAAGTATATGGTCTCAAACAACTACGCAAAAATTGGTCCACATCGGTCAATAATTATATATAGCCCCCATATAAACCGGTCCTCCGATTTGGCTTGCGGAGCCTCTAAGAGAAGCAAATTTCATCCTATCCGGCTGACATTTGGTACATGGTGTAAGTATATGGTTTCAAACAACTATGCAAAAATTGGTCCACATCGGTCAATAATTATATATAGCCCCCATATAAACCGGTCCCCCGATTAGGCTTGCGGAGCCTCTAAGAGAAGCAAATTTCATCCGATCCGGCTGAAATTTGGTACATGGTGTTAGTATATGGTCTCTAATGACCATGCAAAAATTGGTCAACATCGGTCAATAATTTTATATAGCCCCCATATAAACCGATCACCAGATTTGACTTCCGGAGCCCCTTGGAAGAGCAAAATCCGTCCGATTCGGTTGAAATTTGGTACGTGATGTTAGTATAGGGTATCCATCAACCGTGCAGGAATTGGTTCATATCAGTCCATAAATATATATAGCCCCCATATAAACCGGTGCCCAGATTTGACCTCCAGTGCCTTTTGGAAAGCAAAATTAATTCGATCTGGTTGAAATTTGGTACGTGGTGGTAGTATATGATATTTAACAACCATGCCAAAAGTGGTCCATATCAGTCCGTAATCATATATAGGCCCCATATAAACCAATCCCGAGATTTAGTTTTGGAGCCTCTTGGAGGAGCAAATTTCATCCGAGTCAATTGAAATTTGGTACATTGAGCTAGTATATGGCCGTTAACAACTATACCTAACTAGGTCCATATCGGTCTATAGTTATATATAGCTCTCAGATAAATCGATCCCCAATCACACAAAAATTGGTCCATATCAAGTTCATAATTGTATATAGCTCCCATATAAGCGACCCCCATATTTCAAAACCTTGCAACAGTCCATATCGATTCGTAATTAATTGTAGACTTACCTATACATACCTCTTTTGTCTAATATATACCACGTATGGACTAACTCACAATTTAGAAAACGATGTTAAGAAGTTTTAAGGTACCACAACCCAAGTAATTCGATTGTGGATGACAGTCTTTCGTAGAAGTTTCTACGTAATCCATGGTGGAGTGTACATAAGATTCGGCCTAGCCGAACTTAAGGCCGTATATACTTGTTTTTATAAAAAATTTGAGCCTGAAGTCAATATTAATTATTTTTTTCTTTTTTTCAATGTATAACCCAATTTGAGCCTGAAGTCAATATTAATTATTTTTTTTCTTTTTTTTTTCAATGTATAACCCAATAATCTGAACTGGTAAAGTAATTACATGCCAAAGACATGCAAACTAATCGATAAATTGTTGCCAATATATAAATAAAGAAACCACAGTTCCCAATTTTCATTTCCCTCTCACCTGGAGTAAATTCCCAAAGTTGACTATTGAATTATTTGTGTGCTTTTATAATCTCTTGTGCTCAATACCATGATTTATGTTGGGGACTAAATCATTTCGTTCATTCCTATAAGCTTTTGCCATTAGTATTTATACAATTTTCTTTCTTCTCTCTCTCTCTTTCTCTCTCTCTGACTCACTTAGCATAACTTCCGATTTTTTCCCTTTGAGCTATATGGGTAGTTAAGTGTGCATGCGATATATGTACCTGGGGATGGAGAGCCATTTGTATTTGTACCACCTTGTTGGGTATTTATGGGATTAAATCTGTAATAATGCCACATGATCTCATTGCTGTACCAGTAAAGCCAGTAGCAAAGCCCTGAGTTGCATTGGTACAAATATTGCCACAAGTACCATCACATCACATCTGCAATGTGAAACAGTGTTTCGAAAATATGAAAAAATTTTTAAAACGAGTTTTAATTTATAATTGAAGCATTTTTATCTCTAAACCAAAGATTCAATATCTCAAATAATTTAAAAATTGGAGAACTCTTGTTCATGTGTATTTTTTATGAAAAGGCGAAAATAAGCGACGAAATAATAAAAACCTCTCGTATGAGAGAGAGGGCTCATTTTAATTTTATTGTTAAAAAACCTTACCAAAGCATTTTCATCTATTGCATTCTGAAATTCGTTTATTCGGGATGGAATTCAAAAGTGATAGTGTGATTGCTTAATATTTGATTACTAGTGATTATCGTTAGAGCCCTGCAGCATTTACATGTAAATTATTTTTTTTTGTTTATTGTTACCGTGATATAGGCAGTGTTGCATCCACGGTTGCCACAGTTGGTAGAATTCAAAAAAAAAAAACAAGTATATACGGCCGTAAGTTCGGCCAGGCCGAATCTTATGTACCCTCCACCATGGATTGCGTAGGAACTTCTACTAAATTCTACAAAATTTTCTATAGAAATGAAAACTTGACAAAATTTTCTATAGAAATAAAATTTTGACAAAATTTTCTATAGAAATAAAAACTTGACAAAATTTTCTATAGAAATAAAATGTTGACAAAATTTTCTATGGAAGTAAAATGTTGACAAAAGTTTGTATAGAAATAAAATGTTGACAAAATTTTCTACAGAAATAAATTTTTTACAAAATTTTCTATAAAAATAAAATTTTGACAAAACTTTCTATGGAAATAAAATTTTGACAAACATTTCTATAGAAATAAACGTTTGACAAAACTTTCTATAGAAATTAAATTTTGACACAACTTTCTATAGTAATAAAATTTGACAAAATTTTCTATGGAAATAAAGTTTTGGTAGATTATTTTTGGCGATATGGACCAATTTTTGTGTAATAAGTCATCGGCTATATATAACTAAAGACCGATATTGACCAATTTTTACATGGCTGTTAGAGGCCATATATTGACAAAATGTACCAAATTTCAACCGCATCGGATGACTTTTGCTATATATAATTATGGACCGATATGGACCAATTTTTGCATGGTTGTTAGATACCATATACTAACACCATGTACCAAATTTCAACTGGATCGGATGAATTTCGCTCCTCCAAGAGGCTCCTGAGGTCAAATCTGGGGTTCGGTTTATATGGGAGCTATATATAATTATGAACCGATATGGACCAATTTTTGCATGGTTGTTAGAGACAATATACTAACACCACGTACTAAATTTCAAATGGATCGGATGAATTTTGCTCCTCCAAGAGGCTCCGGAGTTCAAATCTGGGGATCGGTTTATATGGGAGCTATATATAATTATGAACCGATATGGACCAATTTTTGCATGGTTGTTAGAGGCCGTATACTAACATCAGGTACCAAATTTCAACAGGATCGGATGAATTTTGCCCCTCCAAGAGGATCCGGAGGTCAAATCTGGGGATCGGTTTATATGGGGGCTATATATAATTATGGACCGATATGGACCAATTTTTGCATGGTTGTTAGAGACCGTATACTAACATCAGGTACCACATTTCAACCGGATCGGATGAATTTTTCCCCTCCAAGAGGCTCCGGAGGTCAAATCTGGGGATCGGTTTATATGGGAGCTATATATAATTATGGACCGATATGGACCAATTTTTGCATGGTTGTTAGAGGCCGTATACTAACATCAGGTACCAAATTTCAACCGGATCGGATGAATTTTGCTGCTCCGGGAGGCTCCCCAAGCCAAATTTGGGGATCGGTTTATATGGGGGCTATACGTAAACGTGGTCCGATATGGCCGATTTTCAATACCATCCGACCTACATCAATAACAACTACTTGTGCCAAGTTTCAAGTCGATAGCTTGTTTCGTTCGGAAGTTAGCGTGATTTCCACAGACGGACGGACAGCCGGACAGACGGACAGACGGACAGACGGACGGACGGACGGACATGCTTAGATCGACTCAGAATTTCACCACGACCCAGAATATATATACTTTATGGGGCCTTAGAGCAATATTTCGATGTGTTACAAACGGAATGACAAAGTTAATATACCCCCATCCTATGGTGGAGGGTATAAAAATTGTAGATTTTTTACTGTTTGGTAGACTGGTAGACATTTTTTATGTATCGGTAGATTTTTCAAAAATATTCCTCTCCATCTATGTAGGAGGTGCTTAAATTTTCTATAGAAATAAAATTTTGACAAAACTTTTTATGGAAATAAAATTTGGCAAAATTTACTATAGAAATAAAATTTTGACAACATTTTCTGTAGAAATAAAATTTTGAATTTTTTTTTAATAGAAGTAAAATTTTCTACAAAATTTTCCATAAAACAAAATTTTGATAACATTTTCTATAGAAATAAAATTGAGCCAAATTTTTTATATGGAATAAACATGTTGACAATATTTTCTATAGAATACAATTTTCACGAAATTTTGAGAAAATTTTCTATTGAAATACAATTTTTACAAAATTTTCTTTAGAAATAAAATTTAGACAAAATTTTATATGAAAATAAAATTTTGACTAAATTTTATATGCAAATAAAATTTTGACAAAATTTTATATGGAAATAATATGTTCAAAAAAATTTCTATAGAAATACAATTTTTGACAAAATTTCTATACAAATAAAATTTTGACTAATTTTTTATAGAAATAAAATTTTGGCAAAATTTTCTCTAAAAATAAAATTTTGGCAAAATTTTCTCTAAAAATAAAATTTTGACGAAATTTTCTATAGAAATAAAATGTTGACAAAATTTTCTATAGAAATAAAATTTTTGACAAAATTTTTAAAAAAAATTCTATACAAATAAAATATTGATTAATTTTTTATAGAAATAAAATTTTGACAAAGATTTCTCTAAAAATAAAATTTTGACGAAATTTTCTATAGAAATAAAATTTTGACAAAGTTTACCAAAAAATTAAATTTTTGACAAAATTTACTGTAGAAATATTTTTTTTATATACGTCCAAAAATTGTCGCTAATACCCAGCAAGAAATGGAGCACTAGTTCAGCAGGATTGTAAGGGAGAGAGGCCGTACCAACTGCTTACAAAACAACCGAACCAGCGCTGATTTTTGTGGGATGCCCTGATTTAGAGCAGCTTCTACATAGCGCTTATATAATTCCTCATTTTAATAGAAATATTGCTCAGAAGTGATATATAATCTTGAGTATATCATTGTTGGCGTGAAGGAAAAGAGTACTACTTTTCATGCATCTATACTGCATGAATTGGTTGCAATAACGTAAACGAATGATCATAAACTAGTTTGGTAACTCGTTTACGTTATTGTCACCGATTCATGCAGTGTGGATGCACTGTCTACTTTATTGTATACCAAAAAGCGCAATTAAACTCTTACTGCTGAAATATTTTTTGCTGGGTAGGAGATAAACTTATAAAAATAAGATTTTTTAAATTTGTGTAGATTTTTGGCACATGTGGCAACCGTTGCAAAATGTAAATCGGGAAAAAATCTGAATGTTAATTGGTTTAAAATATTTCTCTTTTTGGTGCTTTTCATTCTTATGGAAATTTACTATGAGAACGTAAAATGACACTGTGCTTAAAATCGGTTACCTGCCTTGCCAAAATGACATTTCCTCATATTTGCATTTTTGTACGGTATTCATGTGACATGGGAAGTTTATTTCAACGAAGTAGGGGGAAATTGAGAGATTTGCCTCTTCGGTGGGAATTGTGTTTAACACTTTTGCTTTTGAGCCCCTTGGTATAGGTAAAAAGCACAACACTCTTGTTGTTGAACGAGGAGCCCATGACAATATGCTATAAATATTCAATGTTATTGGTAAGCACTTATTTACTTAGGTATGCAAATGTGTGTGTGTGTGAGATGGTGGAAGGGTGGGGGTGAATATTGGTTATAGAGATTATGTGCTTTGGTACTGTATCACTTTTTTGTATTATCTCATTCTCTATAAAAATACAGGCAGAGTATAACTTATATGGCACAGAGGGAGAGAGAGAGAGAGGGAAGAGAAGACATAGGGAGTATACACGAGTTTTAAGGGTACTTCAAAGAAAAAACCATGACATTATCTATGTAAAGGCTTCATACAATACAAGGGAAAATTTTAAATGTTAACAATTATAAACGCCCGTAGGTTTGGCGGGACCGAATCTTAAATGCTCAAAATCATGGATGGCCTATACAAATTTCTTTTGAGAAAATCTCGTTGAATCAAATCATAAAATAAAGAATTTCAGTTGGATATGATGAAATACACTCGCTTAAGAAGTATGCTTGTTATGAACTTATTTTTATTGCAAGATAACAAAACGAACTATTTTGCTTATTTTCTTTGACCCAATGACATTTGTTTTTATTCCAAGTATGTATCAAAAATTTTATGAACTAATCTCGGGTATCAATTTTAACGAGAAGCAGAAGAAATTTTTTTGCAGAATTCTCAAAAATAGTAAGAATGTAGTGTGTTTAAAATTGGAATGATTTGGCGCTAGTGGTTTTGTTTTTTATATTTGTTTTTATGAGAAGGAAGAATTTCGAAAATGGTAGTTAACAATCACACAGCACCGGTAATTTTCGTTATTTTAACAACTCATTGAGGATAACTCACAAAAATGGAATACAATTTAGCTCAAGTTTTATACGACGTAGTTCATTTTTCCCACAAAACATCATTCGCATGAATGGTATCAAGTTTAGCCAGATGGGAGCCACCGTGGTGCAATGGTTAGCATGCCTGCCTTGCATACACAAGGTCGTGGGTTCGATTCCTGCTACGACCGAACACCAAAAAGTTTTTCAGCGGTGGATTATCTCACCTCAATAATGCTGGTGACATTTCTGATGATTTCAAAGCTTCTCTAAGTGGTTTCACTGGAATGTGGAACGCCGTTCGGACTCGGCTATAAAAAGGATGTCCCTTGTCATTGAGCTTAACATGGAATTGGGCAGCACTCAGTGATAAGAGAGAAGTTCACCACTGTGGTATCACAATGGACTGAATAGTCTAAGTGAGCCAGATACATCGGGCTGCCACATAACCTAACCTAACCTAAGTTTAGCCAGATTATTCTTTAAATATTATTTGAATTTTAATAATAAAAAAATATCCTAATATAAATTTTATATGATTGAATATTGAATATATTTGTTAATATACTTTTTATATCTTTTTGTTATATTTTTAGGTAAGTTTTTTGCCTTGAAATTATACCAATGATGTCCTAAGGGTAAGCTAAGTAAAGGCAAGCTAAAAGAACATTATAGAAATTAGAATGGAATTCTTTTTAAGATTATATATATTATATATTAATACATAACACATTTTTGGGTATCAAAAGAAAGGTAATTTTCTGCAGATATGGCGAATTGCTTTATTTTTCTAAATTGATTAAGTTTTAGTGGAGAAATTTGCATTTTTCTAAAGCTATTAACCTTGTTGTCGTAGTTTGAGAGTCACTGTTGTTTGGTTTGTCGTGTGGTGCGTGTTGTTCTTGTTGTTGTTCTTGTGGTTGGTGTTTTGTTATTCTGGCCTACGAAAAAAATTTTGTGAGTCACTCGGAAAACATTGATAGGAAGAAGAGAGTGAGCTGAGAGCGATGAGAGTAATAGGCTTGTATATTGTAAACTGCAGTGATAAATAGTGGAGGTGGGGGAGTGTGTTGGGTGATTGTATGGCTTACGTGCTGAAACGATCAGTAAAAAGTTTGCATAGCAACCCAGTAAAAAAAGCGTCGCCAAAAAGTAACGAAAATGTTCTCTTTTGATCCGGAAGTGGTGCAAAATTGACGCAGAAGCGATGAATTTAACATGGGCTTGTCATAGGACGGAGGTTCTACATTTCAACAGTTGTTGCACTAAATTTGCATCACTTCTTTAGGTGTGATCCGAATTCAATGTTTTGGATGTAAATTAAAAAATTCTGTGATATTTTGTCAAATAAATAGTTTTTATAATTTTTTTTACAATTTTAGTGGATTCTAATGCTTGTCGGAAATGTTTGACCTTAAATATTTTCAAAAATTCAAAATTTTTGTTAGATTGGATTTAGCATTATTGTCAATAAAATTTAAATGATTTGTATCATTTTATGAATTTTTACTCTCTTCTTAACCTATTTGAAACAAAAACAAGTATATACAGCAGTAAGTTCGGCCGGGCCGAATCTTAAATACCCACCACCATGAACCAAATATTAGGGTTTCCTTTGAAATTTCAGGAGGGCTTAAGGACTTCAGGACACTTCCCGAAGATAGATTTAAAGATTTCACCTATGAGGACTATATCAGATTCTGGATTTATAAGAACCATTTTTGTTTGAGTTTTAGAGGAGTCATTAACATCTCTTGTAAGTGTGCAAGAAAATTATAAAATAACGTCTTGATTTGAAATCTTAAATCTGTAGAAGTAAAATCTGGAAATTTTACAATGAGTTTCAAGCAATTTTCATGATCAGTGCGCCTTCTACACCCTCAAGAAGTGAAGTCGGTCTATATGGAGGCATTACCAAATGGACCGATAAAAACTTAATCCGATACACGTTTTTGTGAGCCTAAAATACCAGAATATTTACAATTTCAGGCAAATCAGATAAAAACTACGGTTTCTAGAAACCCAAGGAGTTAAATCGGGAGATCGTTCTTATGGGGGCTATACTAAAATATGGACCGATACTCACCGTTTTCGGCACACCTCTTTATGACCCGAAAATACCTCTAGATTTCCAATTTCAGGCAAATAGGATAAAAACTTCGGATTCTAGAAGCCCACGAAGTAAAATCGGGAAATCGGTCTATATGGGGGCTATACCAAAATATGGACCGATACTCACCATTTTCGGCACACCTCTTTATGGTTCTAAAATACCTCTAGATTTCCAATTTCAGACAAATTGGATAAAATCTACGGTTTCTATAAGCCCAAGACCCCAAATGGGGCGGTCGTTTTATATGGGGACCATACCAAAACATGGACCGATACTCACAATTTTTGGCACACGTATTTGTGGTCCTACAATACCTCTCGATTTCCAATTTTAAGTAAATTGAATAAAAACTGCGGTTTCTATAAGCCCAAGAAGTAAAATCGGGAGATCGGTCTATATGGGGGCTATACCAAAACATGGACCGATACTCACCATTTTTGGCACACGTATTTGTGGTCCTACGATACCTCTCGATTTCCAATTTTAGGTAAATTGAATAAAAACTGCGGTTTCTATAAGTCCAAGAAGTAAAATCGGGAGATCGGTCTATATGGGGGCTATACCAAAATATGGACCGATACCCACGATTTTTGGCACACGTATTTGTGGTCCTACAATACCTCTCGATTTCCAATTTTAGGTAAATTGAATAAAAACTGCGGTTTCTATAAGTCCAAGAAGTAAAATCGGGAGATCGGTCTATATGGGGGCTATACCAAAATATGGACCGATACTCACAATTTTTGGCACACGTATTTGTGGTCCTACAATACCTCTAGATTTCCAATTTCAGGTAAATTGAATAAAAACTACGATTTCTATAAGCCCAAGACCCCAAATCGGGAGGTCGGTTTATATGGGGACTATATCAAAACCTGGACCGATATAGCCCATCTTCGAACTTGACCTGCCTGCAGACAAAAGACGAGCTTGTGCAAAATTTCAGCACGATTGCTTCATTATTGAAGACTGTAGCGTGATTACAACAGACAGACAGACAGACAGACAGACGGACATCGTTATATCGTCTTAGAATTTCTCCCTGATCAAGAATATATATACTTTATATAGTCGGAAATCAATATTTCGATGTGTTACAAACGGAATGACAAACTTATTATACCCCCGTCACCATTCTATGGTGGTGGGTATAAAAAAAACTTAAAATTACCCATTAAAAGTATCAAAAAAAAAAAAAAACAAGTTATAAAAATTGAATTAAAAGAGCTTCCTGGGTAATTAAAATAAAGAACATCATTGGGAGTGCATCTTCTGGAAGTGATTTTAAAGTTGTGCCTTTGGAAGAACTTCCAATTTTTTTTACTGTTATATTATGGTTTAATATAAATTTGTATATGGCTACTGCTATAGGTATGCAATACACGAATATGTTTCTTGGTTATAATTGGGACACCTTCTTTGCTAATTGTGTTGTTGTTTGGTTTATTGTGTCATATGTACTTGAGTGGTATTATTGTATTTGGTCTTTGTTATTCTGGCCTATGGAAATAATTTTGAGAGTCACTCGGAGAGCATTGATAGGGAGAAGAGAATGAGCTAAATCGATAAGAATAATAGGATTGTTCTTTGTAAACGATAGTGATAGCTAATGGAGGTGGGGGAGTGTATTGGGTGGTTATATGGCTTGTGTGCTAAAGCGATCCGTAGTAATTTTGCATAGCAATATTATGATTTAATACGCCCCACTTTTATTCGCTATCAAAGGAGAGGTAATTTTCTGCACATATAACGAATTGATTTATTTTTGCAAATTGATTAAGTTTTAGTGGAGAAAATTGTATTTTTCTAATTATTGATAAAGTTGTGGTAGTTTGAGAATCGCTGTTGTTTGGTTTATTATGTGTGTTTTTGTTATGTTTGGCTTTTGTTATTCTAGTCTACGAAAATAATTATGAGAGTCACTCGAATAGCATTGATAGGGAGGAAAGTCACTCTGTTCTAAAGTAATGAGAATAATAGGATTGTACATTGCAAACGATACGATAAATAGTAGAGGTGGGGAAGTGTGTTGGGTGGTTGTATGGTTTACGTGCTGAAACCATCAGTAGAAATTTTGCATAGCAATATTATGGTTTAATTGAAATTTATATATGGCTACTGCTATAGGGATGCAATATACGGATAAGTGGCTTGATTATAATGGGGACACATATTAGAAAACTGTAAAATCAATTCAGTTCCTTCTTTGCTAATTGTGCTGTTGTTTGGTTTGTTGTGTCACGTATGCTTGGGTGTAATTGTTGTATTTGGTTTTTGTTATTCTGGCCTACGAAAATAATTTTAAGAGTCACTCGGAGAGCATTGATAGGGAGAAAAGAATGAGCTAAAGCGATGAGAATAATAGGATTGTTCTTTGTAAACGATAGTGATAGCTAATGGAGGTGGGGGAATGTGTTGGGTGGTTGTATGGCTTACGTGGTAACATGATCAGTAGTAATTTTGCATAGCAACATTTTGGGGTAATACACGACACTTTCATTCGCTATCAAAAGAGAGGTAATTTTCTACACATATGACGAATTGATTTATTTTTCCAAATTGATTAAGTTTTAGTGGAGAAAATTGTATTTTTCTAATTATTGATAAAGTTGTGGTAGTTTGAGAATCGCTGTTGTTTAGTTTTGTTGTGTGTGTTGTTGTTATGTTTGGCTTTTGTTATTTTGGCCTACGCAAATAATTTTGAGAGTCACTCGTCACTGGGTACATCCTAAACCCTTTTCTGTAAAATAAAATGTTTTCTGTCCTTAATGATTTTTTAACAAAGTTGATTCTAATTTACGCAATTATCGATATCCTATGAATGTACAATGAGAACTACAAACAAACGATAAAAATTTTTATAATTGGTAAAACCTTCTCAAAAAAAAAAAAAACAAGTATATACGGCCGTAAGTTCGGCCAGGCCGAAGCTTATGTACCTTCCATCATGGATTGCGTACACAGAAAAAAATATCACCAAAATATTTCCAATTAAAAAGTTAATTGAAGTTGAATATTTTTTCAATTAATAAATTAATTGATACAATTAACTTTTTAATCAAGATAGAACATAAAGTAAATTAAGTCAATGATTGAAAATTTTAAAATTTTTAATTAAAAAATTAATTGATACAATTAACTTTTTAATCAAATTCGGAAGACTAAGTCAGTTAAAAAAAGTGATGAACATTTCTTAATCCAAATAAAAACTCTAAACCAATTCAGAAAGTAATTGAAAATAGTTACCTTTTTAAATAAAAAATTAATTGGGGTTTGCATTCAAAATCAATTAAATTTTTAATTGAATCAATTAAAAAATTAATTGAAAATTGCTAATGACATCAATTAATATTTTAATCAAGAATTTTTTCTATGCCCAATTAAAACTGTGATTGATACTATCATTTTCGTGATTGAAGACATTTCAATTAAAAAATTAATTGGATCAATTAATTTCGTGATTGAATCAGAAAAAAAATTTTTTTGTGTGTAGAAACTTCATCTAAACACTGCCATCCACAATCGAATTACTTAAGTTGCGGTAACGCTTGCCGATGGCAAGGAATCTTAAAACCTCCTAACACCATATTCTAAATTGTATGTAAGTCCATACGTGGTATATATTAAATCAAAAAAGATCGATCCAATACGTATATAATTCAGTTTGACAAAGTAGTCATAAAATTTTGACAAAATTTTCTACAGAAATAAAATTTTAACAAAATTTTCTATAGAAATAAAATTTTCACAAAATTGTCTATAGAAATAAAAATTTTGACAAAATTTTCTATAGAAAGAAAATTTTGACAAAAATTTCTACAGAAATAAAATTTTAACAAAAGTTTCTATAGAAATAAACTTTTGACAAATTTTTCTATAGAAATAAAATCTTGGTAGATTATTTTTGGCTCGAGCGGCAACCATGGTTATGAACCGAATAAAATTTTAACAAAATTTTCTCTAGAAATAAAATTTTGACAAAATTTTCTATAGAAATAAAATTTTGGTGATTATTTTTGGCTCTAGTGGCAACCATGATTATGAACCGATATGGACCAATTTTTGTGTGATTGGACCAATTTTGGTATGGTTGTTAGCGACCATATACTAACACCACGTTCCTAATTTGATCCGGATCGGATGAATTTTGCTCCTCCAAGAGGCTCCGGAGGTCAAATCTGGAGAATGTTTTATATGGGGGCTATATATAATTATGGACCGATATGGACCAATTTTGGCACGGTTGTTAAAGATCATATACTAACACCATGTTCCAAATTACAACCGGATCGCATGAAATTTGCTTTTCTTAGAGTCTACGCAAGCCAAATCGGGGTATCGGTTTATATGGGGGCTATATATAATTATAAACCGATGTGGACCAATTTTTGCATGGTTGTTAGAGACCATATACCAATATCATGTACCAAATTTCAGGCGGATCGGATGAAATTTGCTTCTCTTTGAGGCTCCGCAACCCAAATCTAGGGATCGGTTTATATGGGGGCTATATATAATTATGGACCGATGTGGACCAATTTTTGCATGATTGTTAGAGACCATATACCAACACCATGTACCAAATTTCAGCCGGATCGGATGAAATATGCTTCTCTTAGAGGCTCCACAAGCCAAATCTGGGGATCTGTTTATATGGGGGCTATATATAATTAAAGACCGATATGGACCAATTTTTGCATGGTTGTTAGAGACCATATACCAACATCATGTACCAAATTGCAGCCGGATCGGATGAAATTTTCTTCTCTTTGAGGCTCCGCAAGCCAAATCTGGGGATCGGTTTATATGGGGGCTATATATAATTAAAGACCGATATGGACAAATTTTTGCATGGTTGTTAGAGACCATATACCAACACCATGTACCAAATTTCAGCCGGATCGGATGAAATTTGCTTCTCTTTTAGGCTCCGCAAGCCAAATCTGGGGATCGGTTTATATGGGGGCTATATATAATTATGGACCGATGTGGACCAATTTTTGCATGGTTGTTAGAGACCATATACCAACACCAGATACCAAATTTCAGCCAGATCGGATGAAATATGCTTCTGTTACAGGCTCCACAAGCCAAATCTGAGGGTCCCTTAATATGGGGGCTATATGTAAAAGTGGACCGATATGGCCCATTTCCAATACCATCTGACCTACATCGATAACAACTACTTGTGCCAAGTTTCAAGTCGATAGCTTGTTTCGTTCGGAAGTTAGCGTGATTTCAACAGACGGACGGACGGACATGCTTAGATCGACTCAGAATTTCACCACGACCCAGAATATATATACTTTATGGGGTCTTAGAGCAATATTTCAAACGGAATGACAAAGTTAATATACCCCCATCCTATGATGGAGGGTATAAAAAAACTTCCTTGGATGTGAAAAGAGTCAACTAATACAGGATCAAATCGCCCGCAGGCGTGAAATTTTTAATTTTATTTTCAAAATAACTTCGCCAAAAGTGGGGAAAAAATTGATGGAGGATCCCAGGATGCTCTAAAAAAGAAATGTTTGGGAAACAACTTTCATTTCTTTTGGCTGGGGAATATAGTAAGCGGTATTCCATTTGATCTAGAAAATTTTACCATCTCTTCCCTCGACCAATATTTAAATCTATCCTATTGTATAGGAGAATTGTATTTACAAGACAATGTTTTGGGTTAATTCTTGTAGATGTCTTAAATATTGCTAAAATTTTCCCATAATCTACTGTCACAGCATATTTCCAAATTTACTTCTCAGTATTCCAAAGGGGGGATATTGTGCAATCAGTATTATAAATCATATTTTATCTAGTGGGACTTTTGTTTGTGACATTCGAACTCTACTTAGTACACTTCAATGTTTATGTTTCCGTTTTATTTTGTTAAGTCGATGAGTAAATACATGTAATACTCTATTTATTATGGAAATTCCTACAAAGCTTTCAAGTATAACAGATGGACTCGTGCATTACAGTTTATCAATAAAACAATATTGGCTTTTTTAGAATATTATATGGTTTTAAGGGTAACAAATAACACTGAGGATAAAATGGAATCAGTGTATGGGATTGGTATAACTGATTGGTGTATCAAATGCATGGTTGCCAACGCTGCAGTGGTGGTAGAATTCTACCAAAAATGGTCGATTTTTTACTGTTTGGTAGAATTCTTGAAAATTTGCTATAAAAATAAAATTAAAAAAAATTTAGGGACATAACATTTTGAGAAAACTTGCTACAGAAATAAAATTTTAACAAAATTTTTAATGAAATAAAATTCTTACAAAATTTTCTATGGAAATAAAAATTTGACAAAATTTTGTGTAGAAATAACATTTTGACAAAATTTTGTATAGAAATGGAATTGTGACAAAATTTTCTATAGAAATAAATTTTTAACAAAATATTCTATTGAAATAAAATTTTGACAAAATTTTTAGACAAATAAAATGTTTAATAATTTTTCTATGGGAATAAAATTTTGACAAAATTTTCTATGGTAATAACATTTTGACAAAATTTTGTGTAGAAATTACATTTTGACAAAATTTTGTATAGAAATGGAATTGTGTCAAAATTTTCCATAGAAATAAAATTTAAGAAAATTTTCTATGGAAATAAAATTTTAACAAAATATTTTATAGAACTAAAATTTTGAGAAAGATTTTTATTGAAATAGAATTCGAAAAAAATTTCTATAGAAATAAAATTTTATAGAAATTCTCTATAGAATTAAAACTCTTTTTTATATAGAAATAAAATTTTGACAATATTTTTTATAGAACTAAAATTTTGAGGAAAAATTTTTTAGAACTAAAATTTTGACAAACTTTTCTATAGTAATAAAATAAAAATAAATAGAAAGTGTTGTCTATTGGAAAAAAATTTTGACAAAACTTTCTATAAAAATAAAATTGTAACAAAATATTCTATAGAAATCAAATTTTAACAAAATATTTCATAGAAATAAAATTTTAACAAAATATTCTATAGAAATAAAATTTGAGAAAAAATTCTTTATAAGTAAAACTATGAAAAAATTTTCTATAAAAACAAAGTTTTGAGAAAAAAAATTATATAAAAATAAAATTTGACAATAGTTTTTATACAACTAAAATTTTGAGAAAATTTTTTATGGAAATAAAATTTTGACAAAATTTTCTATAGAAATAAAATTTAAACAAAATATTCTATAGAAATAAATTTTTGACAAAATATTCCATAGAAATAAAATTTTGAGAAAGATTTTTATAGAAATAAAATTTTGAGAAAATTGTCTATAGTATAAAATTTTGACAACATTTTCTATAGAAATAAAATTTTAACAAAATATTCTTAGAAATAAAATTTTGAGATAGATTTTTATAGGAATAAATCTGGAGAAAAATTTCTATAGAAATAAAATTTAGAGAAAATTTTACATAGAGAACTACAAACAAAGTTTTGAGAAAATTTTCTATGGAAATATATTTTTGGTGAAAATTTCTTAGAGATAAAATTTGGAGAACATTTTCTATAGGAATAAAATTGTGACAAATTTGTGTATAGAAAAATTTGACAAAATTGTTTGTAGAAATAAAATTCAGTTTTGACAAAATTTTCTATAGAAATAAAATTTTGAGAAAATTGTTTATAGAACTAAAATTTTGACAAAATTTTCTATAGAAATAAAATTTAAACAAAATATTCTATAGAAATAAAATTTTAACAAAATATTCTATACAAATAAAATTTTGACAAAATATACCATAGAAATAAAATTTTGAGAAAGATTTTTATAGAAATAAAATTTGAGAAAACTTTTTAAAGAAATAAAATTTTTGAGAAATATTCTATAGAAATAAAACTATGACAACATTTTCTATAGAAACAAAATTTTTAGAAAAATTTTATATAGAAAAAAAATTTACAAAATTTTCTATAGAACTAGAATTTTGTGAAAATTTTCTCTAGTAATAAAATTGTGACAATATTTTCCATAGAAATAAAATTTTGTCAAAATTTTCTATAGTATAAAATTTTGAGAAATTTTTCTATAGTATAAAATTTTGACAAAATTTTCTATAGAAATAAAATGTTGTCAAAATTTTCTATAGAAATAAAATTTTAACAAAATATTCTTAGAAATAAAATTTTGAGAAAGATTTTTATAGGAATAAAATTTGAGAAAAAATTCTATAGAAATAAAATTTAGAGAAAATTTTACATAGAGATAAAGCTTTGAGAAAATTTTTTATGGAAATACATTTTTGGCGAAAATTTCTTAGATATAAAATTTGGAGAACATTTTCTATAGGAATAAAATTGTGACAAAATTGTCTATAGAAAAATTTGACAAAATTGTTTGTAGAAATAAAATTCAATTTGGACAAAATTTTCTATAGAAATAAAATTTTGAGAAAATTTTATTTAGAAATAAAATTTTGACAAAATTTTTGTATAGGAATAAAATTATGACAAAATTTTTTATAGAAACAAATTTTCATAGAAAAAAAGAAAAACAAAATTTTTAACAAAATTTTCTATAGAAAAAAATCGTTGACAAAATTTTCTATTGCTATAGATTTTGCAAAATAAGATTTTTTTGTTTGGTAGATTTTTGGTACAATTTTCTCCAAATTTTGTTAGATTATTTTTGAAATATTTGACAAAACTGTTTATAGAAAAAAAATTGGAAAAATGTTTCTATAGAAAAAAAATTGACAAAATTTGCTATACCAATAAAATTGTGCGAAATAAGATTATTTTGTTTGGTAGATTTTTGGTTAAAATTTTTTTTCTAAACTTTGTTAGATTATCTTTAGCTCGAATGGCAACCGTGATCAGGTGGCGTATACTTTATTCAGCTATGATGTAAACAAAACTCATACGCACTGATGTACCATCATTGTTATATCCACCACCATAAGATAACCAGTGATGCCAATTTAGCTGTTTTAATAAATAACTATAATTATAATATTGAGTTGTTAGAAAATTTATAAATTTGCTATTAACAACAAATCTAACCATTTTTGATTTCAATTCGGCTATATTTACACACTGACTCAGTATGATAATATAAGTTTTGTAAAAATGTATGGATGACATGGACGACACAAGAGAATTGTGGTCAGAAAGGGTAAAGTACAAGAACTTTTTATACTTTCGTTTTATTATGAATTGAATTCGTAAGCGCCATAGCGAAGGTTGTATGTAGAACGGACGAATATTTACACCGTAGGCTTAATATATACCGACCAATTAATTTTTAATTGAAATTTCTCAGAAATGTCAGTATCAATCACCAACGTTAATTAAAAAATTAATTGATTCAATTAAAAATTTAATTGATACTATTAATTTCAGTGATTGATTTTTGTTTCAAATAAAAATGAAATTTTTAAAAGAATTGTTTTAGAATTCAATTTAAAATTTAATTGGAAAAAGTTTGGTATTTTTTTTTTAATATAAATTTCTTCAAAGACCTCTATACGACCCACATTGATACTTCTATTTTATATTCTTACAGATTGATAAAGAGAATGTTTGTTTTATTTACAGATTCAATTCAAAGATTCGTTATTTATTAAACGATAAGTATGTGAGTGAGTGCGTGTGTGTGTGCGCACGTGAGTGTGAGAGCGTGTGTTGCTGCATAAATGCATAAATCTTTTGACATTAACAATTTATAGTTCACAAAAGTTTATCCTTCGATATCAACACCACCAACAAGCATAAATATTTGTGTGTTTGTGAGTAAACCGCTTCGTATACATCTGTGGGCTATATGATGAGCGGTTCTGGATGTGGTTTTGCCATACTTACTAATGGGTGTGTGTGTGTGTTTGCATTTATGTAAATCAACTAACAACGATGTGTTAACACTCACTTTACTTATTTGAATTGTGAAACGAAAATGTTTGGCTTCTGTATACGTGTGTGTGTGTGTGTGAGTGTGAATTTATGTGATTCGAAGAGAGAATGTCTTTGAGTGTGTTTTTTCATATGTTAGTTTGGTTTTCAATATTGGCATGCAATTCTCATAGGATTTGTGTTAAATTCGTTTTCAATCTCTGTGGTATATCATCCTCTCACTCTCTCTATCTCTCTGTTTACCGAAGTGTAGTGTTTATGATACCCCTATTTCATTGTTGTTGTTTTTGTTTTGTTGGTAAAGTGCAAACATTTGAAAGTCTGAGCGACTTCCAATTTTTTTTTGAATTTCTAACAAGTTATGTTCACTTTTGTGTGCAAATGGAATATGCAACATATGAAATTTTCAAGTGTACTTTAAAAAACCCATACTTATAATGGTTTTTATTTGACCCAATTTGGTGTTTGGGTCTAATGGTTTGTTGCATTTTTAATATACAATTGCAAGTTGAGAGAGGAAAGGAATACAAACACAAATCCCACAAAACACATTTAAATTTCCCCTTTTTAATACAAACCCCAATAAGATGGTCATGGAGGTATAATAAGTTTGTTCTTCCGATGGTAACAAATGGAAAACAAATAATTTCCGACTACCAAAAATGGTAGAATTTTTACTGTTTTGTAGATTGGTTGATTTTGCAACAATTCTTGTCCAATATTCAATTTCCTATAGAAACAAACATTTGACAAAATTTTCTTAAGAAATAAAATGTTGACAACATTTTCTATAGAAATAAAATTTTGACACAATTTTCTATAAAAATTAAATTTTAATAAAATTTTTTATAGAAAAAAAAATTGGCAAAATTGTAACAAAATTTTCTATAGATCAAAAATTTTGACAACATTTCCGACAGAAATAAAATTTGGACAAGATTTTCTATGGAAATAAAATTTTGACAAATTTTATAAAGAAATAAAATTTTGACAAAAATTTTTGTAGAAATAAAATGTTGAAATAAAATAGAAATAAAATTTTGAAAAAATTTTTTGTAGAAATAAAA
The DNA here is from genome assembly GCF_050003625.1 of Haematobia irritans. Classification (NCBI taxonomy): domain Eukaryota; kingdom Metazoa; phylum Arthropoda; class Insecta; order Diptera; family Muscidae; genus Haematobia; species Haematobia irritans. The sequence continues at coordinate 251,877,447 of NC_134397.1, read as the reverse complement.
TGTTGACAAAATTTTGTAAAGAAATAAAATTTGGCCAAATTGTGACAAAATTTTCTATAGATAAAAAATGTTGACAAAATTTCCTTAGAAAAAAAATTGACAAAATTTGCTACAGATAAAAAATTTTCTAGAGAAATAAAATGTGGACAAAATTTTCTAGAGAAATAAAATGTTGACAAAATTTTCTATAGAAATAAAATTTTGACAAAATTTTTTATAAAAATAAAATTTTGACAAATTTTATATGGAAATAAAATTGTGGCAAAATTGTTTGTAGAAATAAAATGTTGACAAAATTTTGTATTGAAATAAAATTTTTACAAAATTTTCTATAAAAATAAAATTTTGACCAAATGTTCGATAGAAATAAAATTTTGACAAAATTTTCTATAGAAATAAATTTTTTGACAAAATTTTCTACAAAAATAAAATTTTGACAAAATTTCCTATAGAAAAAAACATTTTGAGAAATAAAATGTTGACAAAATATAGAAACACAATTTAGACAAAACTTTCTAGAGAAATAAAATTTTGAAAAAGTTTGCTATAGAAATAAAATTTTGACAAAACTTGCTACAGAAATAAAATTTTGACAAAATTTTTTGTAGAAATAAAATTTTGCCAAAATTTTGTATAGAAATAAAATTTTGACAAATTTTATATAGAAGTAAAATTTTGACAATATTTTGTATAGGGATAAAATTTGGCCAAATTGTGACAAAATTTTCTATAAAAATAAAATTTTGACAAAATTTTCGATAGAAATAAAATTGTCTATAGAAATAAATTTTTTGACAAAATTTGCTATAAAAACAAAATTTTGACAAATTTTATATGGAAATAAAATTGTGACAAAATTGTTTGTAGAAATAAAAATAGAATTATAGAAATAGAATTTTTACAGAATTATCCACAGTTGATAACATTTTCTATGGAAATAAAATTTTGAGAAAATTGACAAAATTTTCTATAGAAGTTTTGCATAAATTTTCTATAAAAATAAAATTTTGACAAAATCTTCTGTAGAAATAAAATTGTGACAAAATGTTATATAGAAATAAACTTTTAACAAATTGTGACAAAATTTTGTATAGAAATAAAATTTTTGACAAAATTTTCTATAAAAATAAAATTTTGACAAAATTTTCGATAGAAATAAAATTTTGACAAATTGTCTGTAGAAATAAATTTTTTGAAAAAAATTGCTATAAAAATAAAATTTTGACAAATTTTATTTGGAAATAAAATTGTGACAAAATTTTTTGTAGAAATAGAAATAGAATTGTAGAAATAGAATTTTTACAAAATTTTCAACAGTTGATAAAATTTTCTATGGAAATAAAATTTTGAGAAAATTGACAAAATTTAGACAAAATTTAGACGTTTTGCATAAATTTTCTATAAAAATAAAATTTTGACAAAATTTTCTGTAGAAATAAAATTGTGACAAAATGTTATATAGAAATAAACTTTTAACAAAATTTTCTATAGAAATAAAATTTTGACAAAATTTTCTATAGAAATAAAATATTAAGAAAATTTTCAATAGAAATAAAATTTTGACAAAATTTTCTATAGAAAAACAATATTAAGAAAATTTTCTATAGAAATAAAATTTTGACAAAATTTTCTATAGAAATAAAATATTAAAAAAATTTTCTATAGAAATAAAATATTAAAAAAAAATTCTAAAGAAATAAAATTTTGACAAAATTTTGTGTAGAAATAAAAATTTTACAAAATTTTTTATAAAAATAAAATTTTCTATGTATTTTGCAAAAAAAAAATCCGTTAGATAATAATTTGACAAAATTTTCTATAGAAATAAAATTTTGACAAATTTTATATGGAAATAAAATTGTGGCAAAATTGTTTGTAGAAATAAAATTTTGACAAAAGTTTGTATAGAAATAAAATTTGGCCGAATTGTGGCAATATTTTCTATAGATAAAAAATGTTGACAACATATTCTACAGAAATAAAATTTGGACAACATTTTCTATGCAAATAAAATTTTGACAAATTTTATACAGAAATCAAATTTTGACAAAAATTTTTGTAGAAATAAAATGTTGACAAATTTTATATATAAATAAAATTTAAAATTTTTTTTGTAGAAACAAAATGTTTACGACATTTTGTAAAGAAATAAAATTTTGCCAAATTGTGACAACATTTTGTATAGATAAAATATTTTGACAAAATTTCCTTGGAAAAAAACTTTTTTGACAAATTGTGCTATAGATAACAAATTTTGAGAAAATTTTCTAGAGAAATAAAATGTGGACAAAATTTTCTAGAGAAATAAAATGTTGACACAATTTTCTAGAGAAATAAATTTTTGACAAAATTTTCTATAAAAATAAAATTTTGACAAATTTTATATGGAAATAAAATTGTGGCAAAATGGTTTGTAGAAATAAAATGTTGACAAAATTTTGTATAGAAATAAAATTTTGACAAATTTTATACAAAAATAAAATTTGGACAAAATTTTGTGTAGAAATAAATTTTTTGACAAAATTTTCTACTAAAATAAAGTTTTGCAAAATTTCCTATATAAAAAAAAATTGAGAAATAAAATGTTGACAACATATATAAGTAAAACTTTGACAAAACTTTCTATAGAAATAAAATTTTGACAAAATTTTGTACAGAAATAAAATTTGGCCAAATTGTGACAATATTTTCTATAGAAATAAAATTTTTGACAAAATTTTCTATAAAAATAAAATTTTGACAAAATTTTCGATAGAAATAAAAATTTGACAAAATTTTCTATAGAAATAAAATTTTTGAAAAAATTTTCGATAAAAATAAAATTTTGACAAATTTTATATGGAAATAAAATTGTGACAAAATTGTTTGTAGAAATTAAATGTTGACAAAATTTTGTATAGAAATAAAATTTTTACAAAATTTTCCACAGTTGGTAAAATTTTCTATGGAAATAAAATTTTGAGAAAATTGACAAAATTTTTTATAGAAGTTTTGCATAGATTTTCTATAAAAATAAAATTTTGACAATAAAATTGTGACAAAATGTTATATAGGAATAAACTTTTAACAAAATTTTCTATAGAAATAAAATTTTGACAAAATTTCCTATAGAAAAAAATTTTGAGAAATAAAATGTTGACAAAATATTGAAATAAAATGTTGGCAAAACTTTCTATGGAAATAAAATTTTGAAAAAATTTGCTAAAGAAATAAAATTTTGACAAAACTTGCTATAGAAATAAAATTTTGACAAAATTTTTTGTAGAAATAAAATGTTGACAAAATTTTGTATAGAAATAAAATTTTCACAAATTTTATATAGAAGTAAAATTTTGACAATATTTTGTATAGAGATAAAATTTGGCCAAATTGTGACAACATTTTCTATAGAAATAACATTTTTGACAAAATTTGTTTATAAAAATAAAATTGTGACAAAATTTTCGATAGAAATAAAATTTTGACAAAAGACATACAAAATACAAAATACAATAGAAATACATTTTTTTACAAAATTTTCCATAAAAATAAAATTTTGTGAAATTTTATATGGAAATAAAATTGTGACAAAATTTTGTATAGAAATAAAATATTGACAAAATTTTGTATAGAAATAAAATTTTTACAAAATTTTCCACAGTTGATAAAATTTTCTATGGAAATAAAATTTTGAGAAAATTGACAAAATTTTCTATAGAAGCATAAATTTTCTATAAAAATAAAATTTTGACAAAATCTTCTGTAGAAATAAAATTGTTACAAAATGTTATATAGAAATAAACTTTTAACAAAATTTTCTATAGAAATAAAATAGTAAGAAAATTTTCTAAAGAAATAAAATTTTGACAAAATTTTCTGTAGAAATAAAAATTTTATAAAATTTTTTATAGAAATAAACTGTTGAAAACATTTTTTATAGAAGTAAAGTTTTATCAAAATTTTCTATAGAAATAAAATATTAAGACAATTTTCTAAAGAAGGCAGTAGCCGACTATCAAACCCCTTTTTCGGGAGGTTCAAGTGTAGTTCACGTTGGGTTGAGTGAATTACCCGAATTTATTCTGATAATTGGTTGATAGTTTTGCTGCAAGTAGAGGATGCTGATGAGGAATGTAGTAATTCCGAAACAGCTGTACATCCAACCATCTTGCAGTCTATAGGGCTTTGCCCAAATAAATTTGACAAGCATACTTTTCCTCTGTTGGTTAAGCTACACTTGTAGTTTAGTCAATGCATGGCTTTAAGCTGAGATCAAAAAACAAAAAAAAAAAAAAAAACAACAATAACGATTGAGGAGAAGCCAACAATAACAAACAAAACGAAATAAAATTTTGTCAAAATTTTCTGTAGGAATAAAAATTTTACAAAATTTTTTATAGAAATAAAATATTGACAAAATTTTGTATAGAAATAAAATTTTACCAAAATTTTCTATAAAAATTAAATTTTGACAAAATTTTCTGTAGAAATTAAATTTTGCTAAAGTTTTCAATCGAAATAAAATTTGTACAAAATTTTCCAAAGAAATGAAATCTTGGAAAATTTTCTAAAGAAATAAAATTTTGAAAAATTTTCTATAAAAATTAAATTTTGATTAATTTGTCTAAAAAAATAAAATTTTGACGAAATTTTCTATGGGAACAAAATTTTGCTGAAATTTTCTATAGAAATAATTTGGAGCCATGACCATGAGCGTAGGAAGGCCTCTGGTGAGGGGGCTTTGACAACCAGAAAAATTGTAGCCCCCCCCCAGAATTTAAAACCTATTTCTGATTTTACATTTTTATAAAAATTAAACAAGTATATACAACCGCTCAAAGTTACGCTAAAGACTTTCATGCACAATCATATTACTTGGGTTGTGGTAGCAGTTGCCGATGGTAATATTTGAAGTCTGATATTTATTAAATAAAGCTGTGGTTGAACTTATGATTTAGTTTTATAACTAAAGCTTCTTTATTATTTAATTTAAAAAAAATAGTAATAATTAATATCTTAAAAAAGCGTCGCCAAATAAGAAGTGAACATTTTCTTTTTGGGTCCGAAAGTGGTGCAAATAATATGAACTTGTCATAGAACGAATGTCCACCGTTTCAACAGCCGTTGCAATGACTTTACATCACTTCTTAAGGTGTGATCCGAATTTAGTGTTTTGAATGTGAATTAAAAAATTTTGTGATATTTTCCCAAATAAATAATTATTAGATTTTTTTATGATTTTTAATACATTGTAATACATTTGAAAAATCTATCTACGGTGTGAAAAAAGGATGTGGGCGCCATGAAGAAACACAGAGATGTTCCATATATTTTGCTACCCTTCGGTATAGATTCTTTGTTATCGCTTATTAATTTCTTTTAAAAAAATGTGGTGTGTGTTCATTAGCATTTGACATTAGCTTGCAATTCATTCAAGCACGAAATCATTCATCAATCCATTCATTCATCCATCAATCTATGTATATATCCTTGGATTCATTCATGTTTTTCTGTCTGTGCCATAGATCCTTCTTTATGCAAATTGAGTCGTTGCCATGTCAGTGGCGAGTGAATATGTCTATACGACCGACTACGTTTTATGCTCTATATGGGGAATGCCATTATCCTGTCACTTTTACATAACCATCGACTTATACGCACAATTCGAAGACGCAATGGAATTAATTCATAGCAAAGCTCTGTGATGATTGGCATGTGAAAATGCCAATTTGAATTATTATCATCGAAATCAAAGCGATTATGCGATTCGCACAATTACCATAATGTCGACGATAATGGAGACAATAATGATGATTCCATATTCTAGTTTTTTTTTTCTTTTTCTCAACATTTAAACTTTATTACACATGTGTCTGCTTTTTCTAATAATTTAGGGAGCCTCCGTGGTGCAATGATTAGCATGCCCGCCTTGCATACACAATGTCGTGGGTTCGATTCCTGCTTCGACCGAATACCAGAAAGGTTTTCAGCGGTGGATTATTCCACCTCAGTAATGCTGGTGACATTTCTGAGGGTTTCAAAGCTTCTCTAAGTGGTTTCACTGCAATGTGGAACTCCGTTCGAAATCGGCTATAAAAAGGAGGTCACTTGTCATTGAGCTTAACATGGAATCGGGCAGCACTCAGTAATAAGAGAGAAGTTCACCAATGTGGCATTACAATGGACTATATAGTCTAAGTGAGCCTGATACATCGGGCTGCCACCTAACGTTGCATTTTCAGAAAATTTTCTGTAGAAATAAAATTTTGGAGAAAAATTTCAACAGAAATAAAATTTTGGCAAAATTTTTATGGAAATACTATTTTTAATAAAATTTTCTAAGGAAATAAAATGTTGACAAAAGTTTGCATGGAATAAAATTTTGCAAAATTTTCTATAGACATATAATTTTGACAAAATGTTCTATTGGAATAAAATTTTGCAAAATTTTCTATAGACATAAAATTTTGACAAAATTTTCTATAGGAATAAAATTTTGACACAATTTTCTATAAAACAAAAATTTTAGCAAAATTTTCTAAAGAAATACAATTTTACAACATTTTCTACAAAAATAAAAATTTTGACAAAATTTTCTATAGTAATAAAATTAAGACAAACTTTCTATAAAAATAAAATTTTATAAAAAGTTTTCTATAGAAATAAAATTTTGGAGAAAATATTCAAGAGAAATAAAATTTTTGCAAAATTTCTATGGAAATAACATTCTTAAGAAAATTTTCTATAGACATAAAATTTTGACAAAATGTTCTATAGAAATACAATTTTGACAACATTTTCTATAGAAATAAAATTTTGACAAAATTTTCTATAGATATAAAATTTTGACAAAATGTTCTATAGAAATAAAATTTTGACAAAATGTTCTATAGAAATAAAATTTTTACAAAATTTTCTATAGAAATAAAATTAAGATAAAACTGTCTATAAAAATAAAATTAAAAAAAAAAAAATTATATAGAAATAAAATTTTGGAGAAAAATTTCAACGGAAATAAAATTTTGGCAAAATTTTTGTGGAAATAAAATGTTGACAAAAGTTTCCATAGAATAAAATTTTGCAAAATTTTCTATAGAAATAAAACTTTGTAAAAATTTTCAATGGAAATAAAACTTTGTACAAATTTTCTATACAAATAAAATTTAGACAAAATTTTCTATAGGAATAAAATTTTGACACAATTTTTTATAGGACTAAAACTTTGGCAAAATTTTCTATAAAACAAAAATTTTAGCAAAATTTTCTATAAAACAAAAATTTTAGCAAAATTTTCTATAAAACAAAAATTTTAGCAAAATTTTCTATAAAACAAAAATTTTAGCAAAATTTTCTAAAGAAATAAAATTTTACAACATTTTGTACAAAAAAAAATTTGACACAATTTTCTATAGAAATAAAACTAATATAAAACTTTTTATAAAAATAAAATTAAAAAAAAAAAAAATTCCATAGAAATTAATTTTGGAGAAGATTTTCAACAAAAATAAAATTTTGGCAAAATTTTCTATGGAAATAATATTCTTAAGAAAACTTTCTATAGAAATGAAATTTTGACAAAATTTTCAATAGACATACAAAATGTTCCATAGACATAACATTTTCTATAGAAATAAAATTTTTAAAAATTTTCTATAGAAATAAAATTTTGACAAAATTTTCTATAGAAATAAAATGAAGACAAAACTTTCTATAAAAATAAAATTTTGGAAACATTTTCTATAGAAATAAAATTTTGGAGAAAAAATTCAACAAAAATAAAATTTTGAAAAAATTTTCTATAGGAATAAAATTTTGACAAAATTTTCAATAGACATAAAATTTTGAGAAAATGTTCTATAGAAATACAATTTTGACAACATTTTCTATAGAAATAAAATTTTGACAAAATTTTCTATTAAAATAAAATTTTGCAAAATTTTCGATTTTGACAAAATTTTCTATAGACATAAAATTTTGACAAAATTTTCTATAGAAATAAATTTATGATAAAACTTTCTATAAAAGTAAAATTTAAAAAAAATTCTGTAGAAACAAAATTTTGGAGAAAATTTTCAACAGAAATTAAATTTTGGTAAAATTTTCTATGGAAATAATATTCTTAAGAAAATTTTCTATAGAAATAAAATTTTGACAAAATTTTCTATAGACATAAAATTTTGACAATTTTTTTTTTTGTAAATACAATTTTGACAATATTTTCTATAGACATTAAATTTTGACAAAATTTTCTATAGAAATAAAATTTTGACAATATTTTTATGGGACTAAAACTTTGGCAAAATTTTCTATAAAACAAAACTTTTGGCAACATTTTCTATTGAAATAATATTCTAAGGAAAATTTTCTACAGAAATGAAATTTTGACAAGATTTTCTATAGGAATAAAATTTTCTATAGACATAAAATGTTGACAAAATGTTCTATAGAAATAAAATTTTGACAAAATTTTATGTAGACATAAAATTTTGACAAAATTTTCTATAGCAATAAAATTAAAATAAAAATTTCTATAAAAAGAAAATTTAAACAAATTTTCTATAGAAATACAATTTTGGACAAAATTTTAAACAGAAATAAAATTTTGGCAAAATTTTCTATGAAAATAATATTCTTAAGAAAATTTTCTATCGAAATAAAATTTTGACAAAATTTTATTTCTGTTTAGAATTTTCTCCAAATTTGTATTTCTATAGAAAATTTGTTTAAATTTTATTTTTATAGAAATTTTTATTTTAATTTTATTTATGGGAATAAAATTTTGCAAAATTTTTTATACACATAAGATTTTGACAAAATGTTCTATAAAATACAATTTTGACAACATTTCCTATAGAAATAAAATTTTGACAAAATTTTCTATTGAAATAAAATTTTGCAAAATTTTCTATAGACATAAAATTTGGACAAAATTTTCTATAGAAATAAAATTTTGTAACAATTTTCTATGAAAATAAAACTTTGTAAAAATTTTCTATACAAATAAAACTTTGTAAAAATTTTATATACAAATAACATTTAGACATAATTTTCTATAGACATTATATTTTGACAATATATTTATGGGACCAAAACTTTGGCAAAATTTTCTATAAAACAAAACTTTTGGCAAAATTTTCTATAGAAATAAAATTTTACAACGTTTTCTATAAAAATGAAAATTTTAACAACATTTTTTATAGAAATAAAATGTAGACAAAACTTTCTATAAAAATAAAATTTTGAAAACATTTTCTATAGAAATAAAATTTTGGAGAAAAATTTCAACGAAATAAAATTTTGGCAAAATTTTCTATGGAAATAATATTTTTAAGAAAATTTTCTAGGGAAATAAAATTTTGACTTCAGTTTCTACAGAAATAAAATTTTGCAAAATTTTCTATAGACATAAAATTTTGACAAAATTTTCTATAAAAATGAAAATTTTAACAACATTTTTTATAGAAATAAAATGTAGACAAAACTCTCTATAAAAATAAAATTTTGAAAACCTTTTCTATAGAAATAAAATTTTGGAGAAAAATTTCAACGAAATAAAATTTTGGCAAAATTTTCTATGGAAATAATATTTTTAAGAAAATTTTCTAGGGAAATAAAATTTTGACTTCAGTTTCTACAGAAATAAAATTTTGCAAAATTTTCTATAGACATAAAATTTTGACAAAATTTTCTATAGAAATAAAATTTTGATAAAATTTTCTATAGAAATACAATTTTCTATAGAAATAAAATTTTGACAAAATTATCTAAAAAAATAAAATTGCTATAGACAATTATTAACCTGATTTGAAATTTGTCACACATTTCTACAGCAGATGTTGTACTTTCAGATCTTTTGCAATGGTGGTAGATAAACTTTCTTTATTTTTTTTTCTTCAGTGGCTTGCCAAAAACATAAAACTATTCCAATTCAACTTCAATTTGTGGAAGATTTTGTCTTGCTAATCTTCTTCTGGGATATCTTAAATTGGGTTTTGTGGTGAACCACTTGCATGACGAGATGGATGGATGGATATATGACAAAAATTGTGGTTTTTTTCTTTCCTGGCTTGATGCTGCAAGATATTCCTAAGAAAATTTGTTGATATGATTCCATTTGCTATGGTTATCTCAATTTCAGTTCATATCTCTATCTTTGATACTGTTTTTCGCCCTCGTTCCTTTTCATCACAATCTCAATTGTAGCTATTTTGCCATTTGGTTGTTGAAGGGACGAATATGTGTATTAAGCTTAGAAAATCCTCTTCTATATAATCCGGAAAATTGCCTTCTTTTACAATGGATATGTCCCTCCTTGACGTCATCGTGGTTTGTGGTAAGAGGGAACGCAGGAAAAAAAGAAAACGGAAGTCTTATCAGTATCAGCATAAGGAGGAAAAATGCAATTGTGTTGAAAAAAAAAAAGGGATTTTGTGTTTGGTTTTTTTTTCTCTAAATTATTTTCATAGCCAAGCTAGCCAAGAAGATTAGAAATATTTACAAGAATAGTTTATGTTTGTGAATAGACATATGTATTTTTTCTAAGGAGTAGAGAGATTCGAATTGGTTCAAATTAATGATATACAGTAAATCCTTTAATGGAATAAACGTGAGCAAAAAGTAAAAAAAGCGAAGCAAAATATGGCCACACCAAGTTTTATTTTAATGTTGTTCATCATATTTTTGTTAAAATTATATTTCTCTAGCATATTTTGACAAAATTTTATTTCTATAGAAAATTTTGTCAAAATTTTATTTCTATAGAATTTTTTTTCAAAAATGTTATTTCTTTAGAAAATTTTGTCAAAATTTTATTTCCGTAGAAAATGTTGGCTAAGTCTTATTTCTATCGAAAATTTTGTCTAAATATTATTTCTATAGAAAAAGCTGTCAAAATTTTGTTGCTAAAGAAAAAGTTGTCAAAATTTTAATTCTATAAAAAATTTGCCAAAATTAAATTTTTATAGAAAATTTTGTAAAAATGTATTTCTATAGAGAAATTTGTCAAAGTTTTATTTCTATAGACAATTTTGTCAACATTTTTTGCCATAGGAAATTTTTTCAAAAATTTTATTTCTGTAGAAAATTTTGTTAAAACTTTATTTCCGTAGAAAATTTTGGCTACGTTTTATTCTGTCGAAAAATTTGCCAAAATTTTATTTCACAATCTTGTCAAAATTTCATTTCTATAGAAAAAGTTGTTAAAATGTTATTTCTTTAGAAAAAGTTGTCAAAATTTTGTTTCCATAGAAAATTTTGACAAAAGTTTATTTCTATAAAAAATTTGCCAAAATTTTATTTTTATAGAAAAGTTTGTAAAAATTTATTTTTACAGAGAAATTGGTCAACATTTTATTTCTATAAAAAATTTTGTCAACATTTTTTGCCAATGGAAATTTTGTCAAAATTGTATTTTTATAGCAAATTTTTGTCAACATTTTTTGCCATAGGAAATTTTGTCAAAATTTTATTTCTGTAGAAAATTTTGTTAAAACTTTATTTCCGTAGAAAATTTTGGCTAAGTTTTATTTCTATAGAAAATCTTGTCAAAATTTTATTTCTATAGAAAAAGTTGTTACAATGTTATTTCTTTAGAAAAAGTTGTCAAAATTTTGTTTCTATAGAAAATTTTGACAAAAGTTTATCTCTATAAAAAATTTGCCGAAATTTTATTTTTAAAGAAAAGTTTGTAAAAATTTATTTTAACAGAGAAATTGGTCAAAATTTTATTTCTATAAAAAATTTTGTCAACATTTTTTGCCATAGGAAATTTTGTCAAAATTTTATTTTTATAGAAAATTTTGTTAAAACTTTATTTCCGTAGAAAATTTTGGCTAAGTTTTATTTCTATCGAAAATTTTGTCAAAATTTTATTTCAAAAAAAAATCTTGTCAAAATTTTATTTCTATAGAAAAAGTTGTCAAAAAAAATTTTTTTATTGAAAATTTTGTCAAAACTTTATTTCTATCAAAAATTTGCCAACATTTTATTTTTATAGAACATTTTGTAAACGTTTATTTTTATAGAGAAATTGATCAAAATTTTATTTCTACAGAAAATTTTGTCCAAATTTTTTCAACAGTTTGTTTCCACAGAAAATTTTGTTAAAATTTTATTTCCATAAAAAATTTTCTCCAAAATTTCATGTTTATAGAAAATTTTGTCAAAATCTTATTTCTGTAGAAAATTTTGTCAAAATTTTATTTCTATGGAAAATTGTGTCGCCATTTCATTTCTATAGAAATTTTTGTCAAACTTTTATTTCTATAAAAAAATTTGCCAAAATTTTATTCTTATAGAAAATTTTGTCAAACTTTTATTTCTATCGAGAATGTTCTCAAAATTTTATTGCTATAGAAAATCTTGTCAAAATTGTATTTCCATAGAAAAAGTTGTCAAAATTTTCTATAAAAAATTTGCCAAAATTTTATTTTTATAGAAAATTTTGTAAATATTTATTTTTATAGAAAAATTTGTCACATTTGTATTTCTATAGAAAATTTTGTCAACATTTTATAGAAAATTTTGTAAATATTTATTTTTATAGAAAAATTTGTCACATTTGTATTTCTATAGAAAATTTTGTCAACATTTTTGCCATAGAAAATTTTGTCAAAATTTTAGGTCTTTAGAAATTTTTGTCAAAATTTTATTTATATAGAAAATTTTCTCCAAAATTGTATCAAAATTATATTTCTATAGAAAATTTTGTTAAAAAAATTTATTTCTATGGAAAATTTTGTCAACATTTTATTTCTATAGAAATTTTTGTCAAACTTTTTTTTCTATAAAAATTTTGCCAACATTTTATTTCTATAGAATATTTTGTCAAAATTTAATTCTATAGAAAATTTTGTCCATGGTTTAGTTCTATAAATAATTTTGTCAAACTTTTATTTCTATAGAAAATTTTCTCTAACATTGTGTCAAAATTTTATTTCTATAGAAAAATTTGTCTAAATCATATTTCTATAGAAAATTTTTTCTAAATTTTATTACTATAGAAAATTTTATCAGAATGTTATTTCTATAGAAAATAGTCTCCAAATTTGTGTTAAAATTTTATTTCTATAGAAAATTTTGTCAAAATTTTATTTCTATAGAAAATTTTGTCTAAATTTTATTTCTATAGAAAATTGTCTCCAAAATTGTGTCAAAAATTTTTTCTATAGAAAATTTTGTCGAAATTTTATTTCTTTAGAAAATTTTCTCCACAATGTGTCAAAATTTTATTTCTACAGAAAATTTTGTCTATTTTATTTCTATAGAAAATTTTCTCTAAATTTTATTTCTGTAGAAAATTTCATCAGAATGTTGCTTCTATTCAAAATTTTATTTCTATAGAAAATTTTCTCTACAATTGTGTCAAAATTTTATTTCTATAGAATTTTTGTCTAAATTTTATTTCTATAAAAAATTTTGTCAAAATGTTATTTCTATTCAAAATTTTGTCAAAATTTTATTCCCATAGAAAATTTTGTCAACATTTCATTTCTATAGAAAATTTAGCCAAACTTGTATTTCTATAAACAATTTTGTCAAAGTGTTAGTTCTATAGAAAATATTTTCAAAAATTTTATTTCTATAAAAATTTTTTCTCCAACATTTAATTTCTTTGGAAAATTTTTCTCCAAATTTGCTTTTTCTATAGAAAATTGTGTCTAAAATTAATTTCCATAGAAAATGTTCTTAAAAATTTATTTTGATAAAAAATTTTGACAAAATTTTCTTTCTATAAAAAATTTTGTCCAAATTTTTTTCCAAACTTTTATTTCTAAAAACAATTTTGCCAAAATTTTATTTCTATAGAAAAATGTTTTTATAGAAAATTTAGTCTTAATTTTGTTTTTATAGTAAATTTAGTTTAAGTTAATAGAAAATGTATTTCTACAGAATAATTAGTCTAAATTTTATTTCTCTAGAATATTTTGCAAAATTTTATTAAAAAACAAAAAAATACCACAATTTTATTCCTATAGAAAATTTTCTCAAAAGTTTATTTCTACAAAAAGTTTTATCAACATTTTATTTCCATAGAAATTTTTTTCAAATTTTTTTTCTATAGAAAAAATTTTCCAACATTTTATTTCTTTGGAAAAATTTTCTCCAAATTTTTTTCTATAGAAAATTGTGTCTAAAATTTATTTCCATAGAAAATGTTCTTAAAAATTTATTTTTATAAATTTTTTTCTATAAAAAATTTTGTCCACATTTTGTTTCCATAAAACATTTTGTCAAACTTTTATTTCTATAAACAATTTTGCCAAAATTTTATTTGTATAGAAAAATTTTGTCATTATATAGAAAATTAGTTCTGTAGAATTTATTTCTATAGAAAACAAATTTATAGAAAATTTTATTAATGTTTTATTTCTATAGAAAATTTTGTAAAAATATTATTCCTATAGAAAATTTTGTAAAAATTTTATTTCTATAAAATATTTTGTCAACATTTTATTTCTATAGACAATTTTGTCAAAATTTTATTTCTATAGAAAATTTTGTCAAATTTTTATTTCTATAGAAAATTTTGGTAAAATTTTATTTCCCTACAAAATTTTGGCTAAGTTTTATTTCTATCGAAAATTTTGTCTAAATTTTATTTCTATAAAAAAAGTTGAAGTACCGGTTGAAGGGGAACAGTTTTCAAAATCTACAAAACATCAAGAATTCCACCAATTTTGGTGGAATTCTACCAATTTTGTTAGAATTCTACCTACTGTGGCAACCGTGCCTCCGAGTCGATCTAGCCTTTTGATTTTGGGAAAAATCGCTTCAGATTTAGATATAGCTTATATAGCTCCAGAAGCCAGAGTATTTCTTTTATTTGAAAAGAAAATTGAAAATTTTGTTAAAATTTTATTTCCGTAGAAAATTTTGGCTAATATTTATTTCTATCGAAAATTTTGTCTAAATTTTATTTCTATAAAAAAAGTTGAAGTACCGGTTGAAGGGGAACAATTTTCAAAATCTACAAAACATCAAGAATTCCACCAATTTTGGTGGAATTCTACCAATTTTGTTAGAATTCTACCTACTGTGGCAACCGTGCCTCTAAGTCGATCTAGCCTTTTGATTTTGGGAAAAATCGCTTCAGATTTAGATATAGCTTATATAGCTCCAGAAGCCAGAGTATTTCTTTTATTTGAATTAAATGTTGCAAAAAAAAGTGTAACTGATAGTGTCGTAAAGTGTGCAAAATTTGCTTGAAATCGGTTCATATTTAGATTTTCACTTATATGACCACAGAAACAAGACTTTCACTCTGATTTATTTTTTGCAACAGTATTTTTTTTTTTTTTTTTTGATTTGGAATTTTGCACAGGGAGTAGATTTAGATATGACTCCCATATATACGCTTTTTCCGATTTGGTCGAAAATTGCCAGAATATCCACGTTTTCCTAAAAAAAATCACCACTGCTAAGTAGAAAAAAATTTAATTTCAACTTTTCTTATACTTCTAACAGAAGATTATCGACCGCTAAATCATGAAAGCACTTTTGCGATGAAGGCAGAACCGATAAGGTTGAAATTTAGTACATGATTTTAGTATATTCCATCTAATATCCAAGCAAAAAATATCCCATATCGAACCATAATTATATATAGACCCCATATAATCCGATCTCCAAATTTGAAATTTGACTCTCTAATAACCAAAGACTCCTTTATATATCTATCTATAAATCAATCTTTAAGACACTCACAATTTTAACAAATTTAAAATATATACTCATAAATTTCTTTAAGAACTTTAAACAAAACAATCATCGCATAGAAAAACAGGTGAAACCAATACTCTCTCATAACTCACAAATATAAAACGAAATAACTTTGCATATTCAATTCCATGGCATATGGCATTAAGACACAACACAATAAAGCATCTTTCAAAATGTTAACAAAAGAACGAAACATAAAAGAGGATTATTCGGCTTAAGCATAAAATCAAAATTGAAAGAAGGGTTATAAGCTCTCTCATGTTTATATGGTCATGTTAATGTCTCCATATTCACAAGGCAAAGACATTGCTAAGAGCAAAAGTCAAGGACGACAACAACAACATTGAAAAGACAGCAATAGATGTTGTCTGTTGTTTGTATTGAAATAGAAAAAAGATGTTAAGTTATCCAAGATGATTTCTCACATTCTTCAATTCACAATAACCAACCTAAGTGATATCTATATTCACATTCATAGACAAACACAAACACAATCCCTCTCCATCAAGAGATTCAAATGAAAGAGATATACATAAATGAGGGAGTGGATGTGTGTGTGTTTTATATGTTAGAGATGGTTTAGTCATACCGATGACTTTGCACATTAAAAACAATCTGTTTTTTTTTTGTTTCCAAAACATATTTAATTGCAGAAATATTTGCTATAGTCTTAAATTGAAATATATATATAAATTGAAATTTTATAAGAAACTAATAAAAAAAGATTGGAGTTCACCCGGGTGGCAACTTTTAGAATTTAATCGCTAATGAAAATTTCACATAATTTTATGATAAAATTAAAGAAAACTTTTTTGATGCATCAACACAGCTATACTCACAACGTACATATATCAATTAAGATAAAATCTAAAAAACCACACAAAACTTTTTGTTTAGTTTATTGAACAAAGAAATCCACTTTGAGTTTATAGTTATTGACTCTTATGAATATAAATGAACATCGGGGTTATTGAACATTGTCATGTTGTCATTTACATGACGCCATTTAGTCTTTGTTTCGATTGAGTTGACTGACTTCGACTCGCGAATCTATAGAAATGAATGAATTTCTTTTTCAGTGCCATAGCCTAAAAAAATCGTAGATGTAGAGAGAGAGAGAGAGAGAGCGACTAAGTCTCCGCTTTAAAAATTCTAAAGTAAAATTTAATACAGTAGGTCAGTTGGATATATGTACAACTCATATAAGAAAAAAATTAAAGCATATAAAAAAGTTAAGGGATACATTTTCTACTTATGGTGTAGTTTGGTAGGAATAATATTTCATATAAGCAAAAGAAAAATGGAAGGCCAAATGAAAATCCTATCAAAAATATAAGAAAATTTGTTTATGCTACGACAACTATAAAACTGTATCCAATAATTAACCATTTCATGAATTACTCGTAGTTTTAAGACCCTATTGTGAATTGTCAATCTTTTCAACAGATTCTTCTTCTGGCACGTATTTGAAGTTGAACTAACATCAAATCTCTAGAACGGTGAGCACAAACCCTCTCTTAAATATATCAAGTTGAGATTTCAATTTAAGCCCTACTACCCATAACATCTCTGCACACAAACATTTTTTTTCTGATTCAATCACGAAATTAATTGATCCAATTAATTTTTAATTGAAATGTCTTCAATCACAGAAATTATAGTATCAATTAAAAAATTAATTGAAGGTCAATTAAAAAGTTAATTGATCCAATTAAAAAATTAATTGATACTATTATTTTTGTGATTGATTTTTGTTTCAATTAAGAAATTTGTTGAATCAATTAAATTTATAATTGAATATTTTTTCAAACTTATTTAAAATTTTAATTGGAAAAATTTTCGTGAAATTTTTTTGTGTGTGGTGAGAGATATTTTGGTTAGCACAGAATTTCTTTTCTATCGTGCCTCGCACCGACAAAGACAATACCACCTTGAACTTCCCATGAAACTATCCACTCTACATTTGGATATCGGTATTAAGTATATGTCTCTCGAACATATCATTGCTTTCGTCCCGATTGCCCTTCATAAACACTATAACAATGTTAATGAGGGTTGTAGAAATTTTAATTAAAGGCACAATCATTAACATCATTATCTTTATTAGCCTGATCTTCATCATATTTCCTGTTAAGCTTCTGCTCTCCACTGGCACCAATATTTTTCTATATTATGAAATTTTTACATTTCTAAATAGTTCCAGGGCTAGGGTTATCTGATGTGTATTTATGTTATTTCTAACGTTAACATAAGTTGAGATGATTTATTTCAAAATGTTATTATCTTGTTATAATGTAATTATCCCACATTGAGAGACAACTCATTTTATTTACATGCCATATTCTGCCACTGCAAGTACTGTTAGTGATATTATATTTTTATTGGTTAACATTACTGTTACGGTAAACATAACAGTAATTGTTTTGGATATCTATGGATCGCTTTATATGGGGAAAACCAATATGGACCAACTAAAAGGGAGAACTTACATTGGATATTTATAGTATGTCCTTAGACGAAAATTAAAAGATATTGTATTTATATAAAATGTTGACAAAATATTGTTTCTATAAAAAATTTTGTCATTATTTTCGTTTTATAGCCAATTTTGTCAAAATTTTATTTCTATAGAAAATTTTGTCAAAAAATTTTTTACAGGAAATTTTTCTCTAAATTTTAATTCTATAGAAAATTTTGTCAAAATTTTATTTTTATAGAAAATTTTAGCAAAAAATTATTTATATAGAAAATTTTGTCAAAATTTTATTCCTAGAGAATTTTTTGTCAAAATTTTATTTATATAGAAAATTTTGTCCAAATTTTAGTTGTATAGAAAATTTTGTTAAATTTTTAGATCTATACATTATTTTTTCCAAATTTTATTTCTATAGAAAATTTTATTAAAACTTTGTTTCTATAGAAAATTTTGTCAAAATTGTATTTCTATAGAAAATCATGTCAAAATTTCATAACTATAGAAAATTTTGTCAAAATTTTACTCCGTCAGAAAATGTTTTTTATTTTTTTAGAAAATTTTGTCAAATTTTTATTACTACAGAAAGTTTTTTCAAAATGTTATTTCCATAGAAAATTTTGTCAAAATTTTATTTCTATAGAAAATGTTGTCAACATTTTATTTCTATAGAAAATTTTGTCAACATTTTATTTCTATAGAAAATTTTGTCACAATTTTATTCGTCTAGAACATTTTGTCAAAATTTTATTCCTTCAGAAAATTTTGACAAAATTTTAATTTTTTGGAAAATTTTGTCAATATATTAGTTCTATAGAAAATTTTGTCAAAATTTTATTTCAACAGAAAATTTTGTCAAAATTTTATTTCTATAGAAAATTTTGTCACAATTTTATTCCTTTAGAAAATTTTAATTCTTTGGAAAATTTTGTCCATATATTAGTTCTATAGAATATTTTTTTAAAATTTTATTTCTACAGAAAATTGTTTTTTTTTTTTTTAAATTTTAATACTAGAGAAAATTTTGTCAAAGTATTAATCGTATAAAAAATTTTGTATTTTTTTAGAAAAATTGGACAAACTTTTATTTCTATGGAAAATGTTGTCAAAGATTAAATTCTATGTAAAATATTGTCAAAATTTTAGTTCTATAAAAAACTTTGTCAAAATTGTTTTTTTTTAATTTTATTGCTAAATTTTTTTTTGCAAAATTTTTTATATAGAAAATTTTGGTTCTATAGAACATTTTGTCAAAATTTTATTCCTTTAGAAAACTTTGTCAATATTTTATTTTTATAGAAAGTTTTATTTTTTAAGAACCTTTTATTTCTATAGAAAACATTTTTTTTTGAATATTTTGTCAAAATTTTAGTTCTTAAAAAAAATTTGTCAAAATTTTATTTCTTTGGGAATTTTTTCAAAATTTTATTTATTATAGTTGTTTTTGATTTCAGCTTAAAACCATCCATTGACTAAACTACAAGTGTAGCTTAACCAACACAGGAAAAGTATGCTTTTCACATTTATTTGGGCAAAGCCATATAGACTGCAAGATGGTTGGATGTACAGCAGTTTCGGAATGTATAAGCATCCTCGACTGGCAGCAAAACTATCAACCAATTATCAAAGTAAATTCGGGTAATTCACTCAACCCAAAGTGAACTGTGCGTGAACCTCCCGAAAAAAGTGTTTGAGTCAAAATGAGAGTCGGCTTCTGTATCAGCAAATGTGCAAGCATTTTCATTTCGTTTTGCCAAAGTCAAATTATAGAAATGTTGACAGCAAAATCTTCTAAATAAGTCTTAGCTTATAGTTGAATAGTTTTTATCTTACATCTTTTATCTAAGATTAAATATATCAGCTAATTTAGAGAAGATTTCTTTAAATCAAAAATGTTTTTAAAAGACATATGGCTTTAACGAAGGGACACAAATTTCCAAGTAATGAAAATTACAAAAATTTTAATCAAAGTTTATAAACTTTTAAATTTTTAATTAAAATTTGTGTGTCCAAACTTTACGTTGCATAATCTTTCATATTGGGTGAATATTTTTTTTAGTATAATTAAAAGCACAGTCATTAACGACATTATTTTTACCATGTTCTATTATATGTTATGTTAAGTTTTTCATTTCTATACTATAACTTAACTTAAGATTATCTATCTTATGTTACTATAATTGCTCTTGATCAATCTTACTCTCACATTGAGAGAGATCACAATTTGTATGCATGTCATATTGTTACTGCCATAACTTTACTGTTATGGTAATAGTAACATTGCAGAGAATATAAATCCATTATATAGACAAATTGTATAATGCTAATGTAGTGAGAAATAGTGAATCCATTTGTGCTTGTTTATAGAAGAGTAAGCCAAGATCTGTTAAGGTCAACCAGAGGACATCTAAGATTTTGTTTATAATTTCTGTTAGTTTAGTAAAACTATTTTTCTCTGCATGTATGCTCATGGCTTTTCAAAGTGTTAACATTATGCCCCTATAGCCTTTGGCATACAGTGTAGTGTTAAGTGTAATTGAAGTTGGAACTTTTTCAATGTTACATTTGATGTTGTTGTTAATGGACCACTTTTGTATGCATCCTAAGGCTTTATTAAAATTCAACTGACTACGGAATTCCTTCAATAAAACGTTTTGGTATGAGATGAGTGGATGGCAATTTGCAGGGGAAAAGTTGTTAAGTGAAATAAAGTTGCTTTTTTGCAACTCTCTCTTAGTACCAAAGCTGTTTTTACAAGCATGGTTAAATCGCTTATTGTCTAGACTTTTTCATTTCAATTTATTGATGTATGTTATTTTCTGTTTTTTACAGGTAAGTGTATGGTTTAAATAAAATACGGGATTGAGTAAGTACAAATTAAATGGAAAAATATTTTAATAGATGTTCGAAAAATTAAATATAACCTCTCAGGAGAAAATTCGATTCTTTTAGTAATTACGGATTAGGCAATAAAATTATTTGGGTATTCAAAGAAAAATGTCATATTTTGAGACAAAAAAAAATATGACGAAATTTTCTATAAAAAAAAAACAAAATTTTCTATAGAAATAAAATTTTGAGAAAAAATTTTATACAAATAAAATTTTGACAAAAATTTATATAGAAATAAAATTTTGAGAAAATGATCTATAGGAATAAAATTGTGAAAATTTTTCTATACAAATAAAATGTTGACAATATTTTCTATAGAAATAAAATTTTAACAAAAATTTATTTAGGAATAAAATTTTGACAAAATTTTCTACAGAAATAAAATGTTGACAAAATTTTCTATCGAAATAAAATTGTGACCAAAATTTTGAAAAGACATAAAAAATTTGGACAAAATTTCCTATAGAAATAAAAGTTTGACAAAATGTTCTACAGAAATAAAATTTTGACAAAACTTATTATTTTATGGATAAAGTTTTCTAAAGACATAAAATTTTTATATTTCATGTTAGCCTGATACCGAAACAGGCAATTGACGTCCAAATGCATTATATCTAATTATACAATTATTCTTCGAGCTTTATGGACAGATATTGATTAAGGAACATGGTCAATAGAGCCATTGAAAAGAAAACGCCAGATACCAATTTATACACGCCTGGACTGTACATGTTTCGGTTCGGGCGAATGAACCTTTCCACAGCCTTTAGTATAGATCTGGCAGGGAGTTTCTTTTCAAAGGCTCTATTGACCATGTTCCTTAATCAATATCTGTCCATAAAGCTCGAAGAATAATTGTATAATTAGAAATAAAATTTCGACAAAAATTTCTACGCCAATAAAATGTTGACAAAAATTTCTACGGAAATAACATTTTCTATGGAAATGAAATTTTGACAAAATTTTCTATAGAAATAAAATTTTGACAAAAATTTCTATGAAAATAAAATTGTGACAAACTTTTCTATAGAAATAAAACTTTGATAAAATTTTCTTCAGAAATAAAATTTTGACAAAATTTTCTATAGAAATAGAATTCTGACAAGATTTTCTATAGATATAAAATTGTGACAAACTTTTCTATAGAAATAAAACTTTGACAAAAATTTTCTTCAGAAATAAAATTTTTAATGAAATTTTCTATAGAAATAAAATTATGACAAAATGTTCTATAGAAATAAAATTTTTACAAGATTTTCTATAGATATAAAATTTTTAATAAAATTTCCTATAGAAATAAAATGTTGTTATAGAAATAAAATTTTGACAAAAATTTTGAAAAGACATAAAACATTTGGAAAAAAATTCATATATAAATAAAAGTTTGACAAAATGTTCTACAGAAATAAAATTTTGACAAAATTTCATATTTTATGGATAATGTTTTCGAAAGAAATAAAATTTCGACAAAAATTTCTACGGTATTAAAATTTTGGCAAAAATTTCTACGGAAATAAAATTTTCTATGGTAATAAAATGTTGACAAATTTTTCTATAGAAATAAAATTTTGACAACAATTTCTACGAAAATAAAATTGTGACAAACTTTTCTATAGAAATAAAATTTTGTCAAAATTTTCTTCAGAAATAAAATTTTTAATAAAATTTTCTATAGAAATAAAATTTTTACAAAATGTTCCATAGAAATCAAATTTTGACAAGATTTTCTATAGATATAAAGTTTTTATTAAAATTTTCCATAGAAATAAAATGTTGACAAAATTTTCTATAGAAATAAAATTTTGACAAAATATGTTAGAAATAAAATTTTTTCCACAATTTTCTATAGAGAATTTTATTAATTTTTTTTTTTGCTGAAGAAAATTTTGTTAAAATTTTATTTTCGTAGAAATTTTTGTCAAGAATTTATTTCAATAGAAAATTTCATTTCCGTAGAATTTTTTGTCAAAATTTTATTGCCGTAGAAATTTTTATCAAAATTTTATTTTGTCACAATTATAGAAATAAAATTTTGACAAAATTTTCTAGAAATAAAATTTTGACAAAAATTTCAACCAAAATAAAAATTTCTATAGAAATAAAATTTACAAAATTTCTACGAAAATAAAATGTTGACAAATTTTTCGATAGAAAGACAATTTAAAAAACAAAAAAAATCTATAGAAATAAAAGTTTGACAAAATAGAAATAAATTTTTTTCAACTATTTTCTATAGAAAATTTTATTAATTTTTTTTCTGAAGAAAATTTTATTTCTATAGAAAAGTTTGTCAAAATTTTATTTTCGTAGAAATTTTTGTCAAAATTTATTTTCGTAGAAATTTTTGTCAAAATTTTATTTCTATAGAAAATTTTGTCAAAATTTTATTGCCGTAGAAATTATTATTAAAATTTTATTTTTTCAAAATTATAGAAATAAAATTTTGACAAAATTTTCTTCAGAAATAAAATTTTTAATAAAATTTTCTAAAAAAAATTTTGACAAAATTTTCTAAAAAAAATTTTGACAAAATTTTCTATAGAAATAAATTGTTTACAAAATTTCTTCGAAAATAAAATTTTGACAAACTTTTCTATAGAAATACAATTTAAAGAAAAAATTCTATAGAAATACAATTTAAAAAAAATTCTATAGAAATAAAATTTTTTCAGCAATTTTCTATAGAAACTTTTATTAAAAATTTTTTTCTGACGAAAATTTTATTTCTATAGAAAAGTTTGTGAAAATTGTATTTGCGTAGAAATTTTTGTCAAAATTTTATTTCTATAGAAATTTTTTTTCCATAGAAAATTTTGCCAAAATTTTATTGCCGTAGGAATTTTTGTCAAAATGTTATTGCGGTAGAAATTTTTATCATAATTTTATTTTGTCAAAATAAAGAAATAATAGAAATAAAGTTTTAACAAAATTTTCTTCAGAAATAAAATTTTTAATAAAATTTTCTATAGAAATAAATTTTTGACAACATTTTCTATAGACATAAAATTTTGATAAAAATTGCTACGACAATGAAGTTTTGACAAAACTTTCTACGGAAATAAATTTTTCTATGGAAACAAAATTTTGACAAAATTTTCTATAGAAATAAAATTTTCATTTTGTTTTGTTATTGTTGGTTTTGTTCTTTAATCATTGTTGTTGTTTTTTGATTTCATCTTAAAACCATGCATTGACTAAACTACAAGTGTAGCTTAACCGACAGAGGAAAAGAATGTTTGTCAAATTTATTTGGGCAAAGCCCTATGGACTGCAAAATGGTTGGATGGACGCACGTTTCGGAATTACCACATTCCTCATCAGCATCCTCTACTTGCAGCAAAACTATCAACCAATTGCCAGAATAAATTGGTTAAGCTACTCTTGTAGTTTAGTCAACACAATGGTGTTAAAGCTGAGATCAAAACAATAAATATGATTGAAGTACAAACCAACAATAAAAAACAAAACACGAATGAAATAAAATTTTGACAAAATCTTCTTCAGAAATAAAATTTTGACAAAATATTCTATAGAAATAAAATTTTGATAAATTTGTCTAAAGAAATAAAATTTTTACAAAATGTTCTATAGAAATAAAATTTTGATAAAATTTTCTAAAGAAATAAAATTTTGACAAAATATTCTATAGAATTAAAATTTTGACAAAATTTTCTATAGAAATAAAATTTTTACAAAATTTTCTATAGAAATAAAATTTTTAAAAAATTTTTTATATAAATAAAAATTTTAAAAAATTTTCTATAGAAATAAAATCTTAACATATTGTTTATCATGCCATGTCAATCGTATTTAAGGAATTTAAATTACAGTTGAGTTTAGATGTTTAAGGTCAACAATCTAGTAATTTTCCCAAAATTATTTCCCTTCCCTCCTTACTATCAAATGTCACTTATGATGAACGCTATCACAAACCAACATCTTTACCTAACAAGCACTTCTTAAATATTTTTTACATGTGAAATTTAATTTGTTGATTTGTTTCACATATAAATTTTATTTGTCTTGAGTAGACTTCAATTTGTCAAAATCAATTTATGGTCATCTCGGGAATTTTTACACAAATCCACCTGTCTGTATTTGCTAGTTCTTGTACCATTTGCTTTATATATAAGCTTAGTATATTGGCCTTTTGACCTTTGTCAAATTGAGGTATAAATAAATAATTTTTAATTTTCCAAAGCAGACGGACATTATGAGAAGTACCTTTTTTCTTGTGGCTTTTGAGGAGATGAGACCAAATGGAAAAAAAAGGAAAATAAAAAAGGGTTGATTTTCCTTAAGCTTACGGTCATAGTATTGGTAATCATGTAATGTTTTACTTTATTTGTATCCCCCCCCCCCCCCAAACATATTCCCATATCCGTATTCAGAGATTTAATTGAGAACTTCCATAGCAAATATGGAGGAGGGAAGTCAAAGCCAGAATAAATACCAAAAGGAAATGGTAGACTAATATGGGTTCAATATATCGGGATTTTGTATCAATCTTTTGATGTTGCCTTTCGAAATTAATTGCAAATACGAATGGGGAAATACTGCAAAATATTTACTCTTTAAGAATATATGTACAATTTAAGATTGAAATGATTTTGTCCAGATCTCGAGGATACAAAAAGGTGAAAATCGACACGAAAATTTTTTATGTATGGGGCAGTTGAAAAAGTCTTTTCATATTTTGTCAATAGATGTCGTTGCAGACGCCAACATATGTTGGCAGTGCCATACTATATTAATAGCAGGGCTGTGGAGTCGAGCCAATTTTGCTCGACTCCGACTCCGACTCCAGCATTTTTCATCAGCTCGACTCCGACTCCGACTCCGGAGTCGACTCCGGGTAATATAACTAAATCTCATTTTAATACCACTAATTTGTAGTTCTATTGTGGGGGTACCGTAAGTGGACGATATATAGTATCGTGTTTATTTATGTGTGCCAAAAAAGATCTTAATTTCACATTAGATGCCAATTGAATTCTATATTTCAAATTTATGGCAATGTTTAAAAAATAAAATAATGATATAAATACCCATCATAATATGAGAATATACCAACAGTATATGTATTTGTGGACCAAAATTATTGATACTATTTCAAATCCTTTAAATTTGTTGCGAGCTATATAAAGGTTTATATTTCCATATGCATGAATTTGAATCTTAATCGATTTAGACAAAATTGTATATACTTCTACAAAATCTATGTACTTAAAATTTAAATCTAACGTTATGGGACGTAACACAATTTTAACGAAAAATAAAAATGCAAGGAAAGTCTAAAGTCAGGCGGGCAGATTATAATATACTCTGCACAAATTTGTATTTAGATCTACATTTTGATAAAATCTCAAATCAGACTTCTACAAAACTCGGACAATAATTGTTTAGACAATTTCGCAAAAATGCATTTATGATTCATTCATTGAAAAATTTGAAAATTTGAGTCATTTCTACAAGTTTTCGACTTAGCAGCAATTTTTCCAAAATTGTATGCTCACTGAATACAATTTTGGAAAAATTTTTGTCTAGTAAATAAAATTTTGCAAAATTTTATATAGAAATAAAATTTTGGAAAATTTTCTACAGTAACAAAATTTTGACTAAATTTTCTATAGAAATAAAATTTTTGGCAAAATTTTCTATAGGAATCAAATTTTGACCAAATATATAGAAATACAATTTTGAATAAAATTTTTGTAGAAATAAAATTTGGCAAATTTTTTTTTTTTATAGAAAAAAAAGTTTAAAAAAATTAGCAATAGAAATACAATTAAAAAAAAATTGTGTAGCAAACAAAATTTTGCAAAATTTTCTATAGAAATAAAATTGTGCAAAATATTCTATATAAACAACATTTTGACTAAATTTTCTATAGAAATAAAATTTTGACTAAATTTTATATAAAAAAAATATTTCTATATTAATAAAATTTTTAATACATTTTATAGCAGTGAGTACCAGTGAGCATCAGTAAGAAAAAAAATTGAGAAAATTTGCTATAGAAATAAAATTTGACAATTTTTTCTAATAGAAATAAAATTTTGAAAAAATTATCAATAAAAATAAAATTTTAGAAAAATTTTTGTGTAGTAAATAAAATTCTGCAAAATATTCTACAGAAACAAAATTTTGACTAAATTTTCTATAGAAATAAAATTTTGACAAAATTTGCTATAGAAATAAAATGTTGACCAAATTTTCTGTAGAAATAAAATTTTGACCAAATTTTCTAATAAAAAAATCTATTACTATAAAATTTTGGCAAAATTTTCTATAGAAATACAATTTTGACTTAAATTTTTATAGAAATAAAATTATCAATAGAAATAAAATTTAAAAAAAAAATTTTTGTGTAACAAACAAAATTTTGCAAAATTTTCTATAGAAATAAAATTTTGCAAAATATTCTATAGAAACAAAATTTTGACTCAATTTGCTATAGAAATAAAATTTTGACTAAATTTTCTACAGAAAAAAATATTTCTATAGTAATAAAATTTTGAATAAAATTTTTATAGAATTAAAATTTTGACAAAATTTGCTATAGAAATAAAATTTTGACAAAACTTTTTATAGAAATAACATTTTGACAAAATTTTCTATAAAAACAACTTTGAAAAAAATTTCTGCCAATATTCCACATATGTATATTGCCTTAAAATAAAATAAAAATAATATCGATTGTTCGAAACATTTCAAATAAATTGATATGGGCATTAAAATGGATCGATCCAGCCCATCTGCTAGTCAAACATTCTAGGAAACATAAAAAGATAGCCGTAATTGGAAGTTGATTTTCATTTACAATCATGCTGTACATTGATCGAATGAATAACCCAATGGAAACTAATTTGCGTAAAAACTTGCTTAGTTACAAAAATGTGAAGTGTTTTAAAAAATTTGGTTTAACCGGAGTCGGAGTCGAGCAAAATTTTTACGACTCCGACTCCGACTCCAGCAAAATCTTCAGACTCCGACTCCGACTCCGGCTCCACAGCCCTGATTAATAGGTGACATTTTTTGAGAACATAGTGTGAGAAAGTTTTGTGTGATAAATTTGGTATCAAAACAAAGCTAATTTTCTGTAGATCGTAGCTAATCGTATTAATTTAAATTATTTACATCCAAAATGATTTAGTTTTAGTGGAAAAAAATGCAGTTTCCTAAAAATATTCATGTTGTTGTTCTTGTTGTGCTAATTTAATAGTTGCTGATGTTTGCTTTGTTGTAGCCGGTATGTGTGTGAGTTTTGTTATGCTGACATGGGGAAGTGTGATTGATTGTCATCGAGAGAATAGTGACCAAGAGAGGACAGTGAGTTAAAGCAATGGTAGCAATACGATTGTATTTTATATAAGTAAACGATAGAATTAATTAGAACGGGAGAGCGACTGCGGTGGGTGGTTGTATTTTTATGTATTTAAGTGATCAGTAGTAATATTGGAAAATGATATAATACTTATTTCGTTTAAATTTAGAAAAGAAAAAATACACTGTGTTAATTTAAGTTAACACAGTATTATAATCGTATTAATTTAAATTATTTACATCCAAAATGATTTAGTTTTAGTGGAAAAAAATGCAGTTTCCTAAAAATATTCATGTTGTTGTTCTTGTTGTGCTAATTTAATAGTTGCTGATGTTTGCTTTGTTGTAGTCGGTATGTGTGTGAGTTTTGTTATGCTGACATGGGGAAGTGTGATTGATTGTCATCGAGAGAATAGTGACCAAGAGAGGACAGTGAGTTAAAGCAATGGTAGCAATACGATTGTATTTTATATAAGTAAACGATAGAATTAATTAGAACGGGAGAGCGACTGCGGTGGGTGGTTGTATTTTTATGTATTTAAGTGATCAGTAGTAATATTGGAAAATGATATAATACTTATTTCGTTTAAATTTAGAAAAGAAAAAATACACTGTGTTAATTTAAGTTTGCGCTGAAGGGATGCAAATTTTGACAAAATATTCTATAGAAATAAAATTTTGACAAAATGTTCTATTATTTTCTCCAAATTTTGATAGATTAGAAAATAAGAGAGGCAACCGTGATTGCTAAACGATAGACAGAGTGGTGATACGATGACATTTTATCTTATGTGTCCACGATCAATACGCGGTTTCACTTAAAGATTTTAAGACGATCGAGCAGTGAAATCGAGCTTAAATACATGGACACAAAGACGGATTTTACGATAGGATTTTATGCAATTGGTTTTGTTTTGCTTATGTTATGTGGTCATTGAGAAAACAATTTCAGAGTCATTGGGAAAGTGTTCACATGGATAAGAGAGAGAAAGAGAGATAAATCAATAACAATAATAGGATTGTTTTTTGTAAAACCAAGCAATGGTCACAGCAGTGTGTCTGGAGGTGCATGTTGTGGTGGGATTGAAAATTCTATTTGTATTAATTCAAATCAAAACAACTTGGTGGTGCAAATACATCAATTTTAAATCGAAATATGGGGGAATATGATGCCAATAGTTTTTTATGGCCTTTGCATAAATCACATTGGAATTTAATTTAAAAACAAGTATATACGGCCGTAAGTTCGTAAGTTCGCACTTTTATTCGTCGATCATTTAATACCATATCATGCACTTCGGCTACAATTTCTGTTGTTGTTGATGTTTTTGGACGTCCACTACGTGGTTCATCTTCAATGCTTGTACGACCACATTTAAATTCAGCAACCCAATGCATAAATCACATTGGAATTTAATTTAAAAACAAGGGCTATATTCAATTATGAACTTGATATGGACCAATTTGTGTGTGACTATAGACCGATATGGACCTAGTTAGGCATGGTTGCTAAAGGTCATATACTAGCACAATGTACCAAATTTCCACTGACTTGGATGACATTTTTGTCATGGTTGTTAAATATCATATACTACTACCACGTACCAAATTTCAACCAGATCGGATGAATTTTGCTTCTCCAAAAGGCACCGGAGGTCAAATCTGGGGATCGGTTTATATGGGGGCTATATATAATTATAGACCGATATCGACCAAGTTTTGCATGGATGTTTGAGGCCATATATTAACACCACGTACCAAATTTCAACTGAATCAGATGAATTTTGGTCTTCCATGAGGCTCCGGAGGTCAAATCTGGTGATCGGTTTATATGGTGGCTCAAGTGGCAACCATGATTATGAACCCATATGGACTAATTTTTGTGTGATCGGCTATATATAACTATAGACCGATATGGACCAATTTTGGTATGGTTTTTAGCGGCCATATACTAACACCATGTTCCAAATTTCAACCGCACACGAAAATATGTTTTTCTGATTCAATCACGAAATTAATTGATCCAATTAATTTTTTAATTGAAATGTCTTCAATCACGAAAATGATAGTATCAATCACAGTTTTAATTGGGCATAGACAAAATTCTTGATTAAAAAATTAATTGATTTCATTACCAAATTTCAATTAAGTTTTTAATTGATTCAATTAAAAACTTAATTGATGTTGATTGCAAAACTTAATTAATTTAGTAATTAAACAAAGGTAACTATTTTCAATTACATTCTGAATTGGCTTAGAATTTTTAGTTGGATTAACAATTGATTGTTTGAAAAAAAAAAATTAATCAACAATTCAATCACTTTTATAACTGACTTAGTCTTCCGAATTTGATTAAAAGTTAATTGTATAAATTAACTTTTTAATTAAAAATTTTAAAATTTTCAATCATTGACTAAATTAAATTAATGTTTCTATCCATTAAAAAGTTAATTGTATCAATTAATTTATTAATTGAAAAAAAAATTTCAACTTCAATTAACTTTTTAATTGGAAATATTTTGGTGATATTTTTTTCTGTGCGGATCGGATGAAATTTGACTCTCTTAGAGACACCGCAAGCCAAAGCGGGAAATCGGTTTATATGGGGGCTATATATAATTATGGACCGATGTGGTTGTTAGAGACCATATACTTACACCATGTACTAAATTTCAGCTGGACGGACATGCTCAGATCGACTCAGAATTTCACCACGACCCAGAATATATATACTTTATGGGGTCTTAGAGCAATATTTCGATGTGTTAAAAACGGAATGATAAAGTTAATATACCCCCATCCTATGGTAGAGGGTATAAAAATACTATCAATCACACGCTCCCTTAGCCTACATTAAATAGTGACCCTAGGTCGTATACATTATATTAATTAATTTAAAGTAATAATACGTACCCATGTTCACTACGACAAAAAGACCATGAATCGCAATTTAAATTGTTATCTCGAGGTTACGTTTATGCAAAGAGCATAGAGTTTTTATTTATACGAAAAAAACAACCATTTCTTATTTATCCATATAATTAAATAACTTCTCATTTATAAATGTCCATGGTTGGCAAGAGCTTTTTAAATTAAATTATTATATCAAGGATATTATTGCAAAAAAAAAAAAAAATATACAAAAATGCATCAGTGCATTAAATGCAAATAAATGTTGATTACGATAACGATGACTGAGTCAAATGAGATTTCATTTTACTGCTTACCATTGTCCTTAGTCCTGTGAAATTAAAAGGCAAATGAATAATTAATTCAATGCAAGGTTTTATTGAAAAACAATTTTGGGAATGTAAAAAAAATTAATACAATAATGATATTAAATAATGTTCTCGTAAAGAAAATCTTTTATTGAATTTTGACAAAATTTTCTTATAGAAATAAAATTTTGACAAAATTTTCTATAGAAATGAAATTTGGACAAAATTTTCTATAGAAACACAATTTTCTTTAGAAATAAAATTTTGACAAATTTAGTAATAGAAATAAAATGTTTCAAATTTTTCTATAGAAATAAAATTTTAACAAAATTAATATTTTTATATAGAAAAAAAAATGGCAAAATTTTCTACTGCAATAAAATTTTGACAAACTCTTTTATAGAAATAAAATTGTGCCGAAATATTCTATGGAAATAAAATTTTGATAAAATTTTATTTAGAAATAAAAATTGACAAAATTTTCTATAGATATGAAATTTTGACATGATTTTGTATAGAAATAGAATGTTGACAAAATTTTCTATAGAAATAAAATTTTGATAAAATTTTCTATAGAGATAAAATTTTGACAAAATTTTCTATAGAAATAAAATTTTGACAAAATTTTCCGAAGAAATAAAATTTTGACAAAATTTTCTATAGAAATAAAATTTTGACAAAATTTTCTATAGAAATAAAATTTTGAGAAAAATTTCTATAGAAATAAAATTTTTACAAAATTTTCTATAGAAATAAAATTTTGACAACATTTTCTACAGAAATAAAATATTGAGAAAAATTTCTATAGAAAAAAAAAATTTTTGACAAAAATTTCTATAGGAATAAAATTTTGAGAAATATTTCTATAGAAATAAAATTTTGACAAAATTTTCTATAGAAATAAAATTTTGACAAAATTTTCAATAGAAATAAAATTTTGACAAAATTTTCTATAGAAATAATATTTTGACAACAATTTCTAAAAAAATAAAATTTTGACAAAATTTTCTATACAACTAAAATTGTGCAAAATTTTCTATAGAAATAAAATGTTGACAAAAATTTCTATAGAAAATGTTGACAAAAATTTGTATAGAAAATTTTGACAAAATTTTCTATACAACTAAAATTGTGCAAAATTTTCTATAGAAATAAAAGGTTGACAAAAATTTCTATAGAAATAAAATTTTGACAAAATTTTCTATAGAAAAAAAATTTGAGAAAATTTTCTATAGAAATAAAATTTTGACAAAAATTTCTATAGAAATAAAATTTTGACAAAATTTTCTATAGAAGTTAAATTTTTACAAAATTTTCTAAAGAAACAAAATTTTGACAAAATTTTCTAAAGAAATAAAATTTTGACAAAAATTTTCTATAGAAATAAAATTTTGACAAAATTTTCTATAGAAATAAAATTTTGACAAAATTTTCTATAGAAATAAAATATTGAGAAATATTTCTATAGAAATAAAATTGTTAAAAAATTTTCTATAGAAATAAAATTTTGACAAAATTTTCTATAAAAATAAAATTTTGACAAAATTTTCTGTAGAAATAAAATTTTGACAAAAATTTCTATAGAAATAATATTTTGACAAAAATTTCTATAAAAATAAAATTTTGACAAAATTTTCTATAGAAATAAAATTTTGACTACATTTTCTATAGAAATAAAATTTTGACAAAATTTTCTATAGAAATAATATTTTGACAAAATGTTCTATAGTTATGAAATTTTGACATGATTTTCTATAGAAATGCAATTTTGACAAAATTTTCTATAGAAATAAAATTTTGCCAAAATTTTCTATAGAAATAAAATTTTGACAAAACTTACTATAGATATGAAATTTTGACATGATTTTTTAAAGAAATAAAATTTTGAGAAATATTTCTATAGAAATAAAATGTGGGCAAAATTTTCTATAGAAATAAAAATTTGACAAAATTTTCTATAGAAATAAAAGTTTGACAAAATGTTCTATAGAAATAAAATATTGACAAAATTTTCTATAGAAATAAAATTTTGAGAAATATTTCTATAGAAATGAAATGTGGACAACATTTTCTATAGAAATAAAATTTTGCAACATTTTCTATTGAAATAAAATTTTGGCAGAATTCCAAGTTTTATATTAGGTTGAATATTTAGGAAATACCTCATATTAACAAATTTCGTATATAGACAACTCCTAATATACTCCTTCATCACAAAAAAAAAAAAATTCACGAAATTAATTGATCCAATTAATTTTTTAATTGGAATGTCTTCAATCACAGAAATAATAGTATCAATTAAAAAATTAATTGACGGTCAATTAAAAATTAATTGATCCAATTAAAAAATTAATTGATACTATTAATTTGTGTGATTGATTTTTGTTTCAATTAAAAAATTTGTTGATTCAAATAAATTTTTAATTGAATTTTTTTTAAAACTCAATTAAAATTTTAATTGGAAAAATTTTCGTGAAATTTTTTTCTGTGATTATAATCTCCGCTATAAGGTCTCATATTAAATAGCATTTTTTTTTAATGTGATTTAAATAATTTTCATTTAATAATACAATATAAATTCTATTAAACAATGATGATGTAAACTTAATTTTTTTTAATTTATTCCATATTAAATTTTGTTCTTCGTCTATTTAATACATTCGCCCTAGTTATGTTTACAATATAAATTTAATTTAATTAGAACGATAAAATATAATCACATTTAGAGCGGCCCTTATCATATTCAATTTGAAAAATTTTCATTAGTTATACCATCCCATAAAAACTAATTGTGTCCATGCAATGTTATATTAATAAAATTTAATGTCATAAGTTTGTTGTTGACAACAGAGAACAAAGATATGATTTCGCTTTAGGAAATATTATTTATGTGTATTTACATTTGTTTCAATTATCTAAGGGTAAATTTATCTCAGCATTGGAAAACTCAGTCAAACATTGCAATCATCATCATCATCACCATCAGGATTTGTTAGGCCCTAATAACATTCATTTATATTTAATATGGAGTTTTTGCTGATATAATATTCATGCAAATAATCAGAAGTTTTGTACAATACAATAAATAGCTTTATATCATGTAAAAATCCTTGTACTAATAGTGAGAATGTTAACGATGTAAACAGACAATGACACGCACATATTTAGATAAACAAGCAGCCATTGTTTGTGTGTGTGTGCGGGTGCGATAATTGATGGAGTGTTCAATAAAATATTACAAACAGAGTCTCTTAAACACATTTCTGGTTACATGTTGGACATTTTCCATAATCTCTCTCACCCTCTCTCTTTATTTTTATTTTAAATATCTGACTGTGTTAACATAACGTGTGGCTTTTTGTAAGTGATGATCTACATTTTCATTACATAGTGCACAATGAATGTGCAATGAATGTGCTCTTTCGAACACTCACATATGGATGTCTTTATAAGCATTTAATACTCTCGGAAATAATTTAATCAATACGATAAAATACCATCACATTTAAAGCGGCTATTATCATATTCAATGTAAAATTTCTTCATTAGTCATATAATACTATGAAAGCTTATTGTGTCCATGCAATGTAATATTGATAAAATTTAATGACATAAGTTTGTTATTGACAACAGATATGATTTCGCTTTGGGAAATATTATTTACATTTACATTTGTTTCAATTATCTAAGGGTAAATTTATCTCAGCATTGGAAAACTCAGTCAAACATTGCAATCATCATAATCATCACCATCAGGATTTGTAAGGCCCTAATAACATTCATTTATATTTAATATGAAGCGATATAATATTCATGCAAATAATCAGAAGTTTTGTACAATGCAATAAATAGCTTTATATCATGTAAAAATCCTTGCACTAAAGTGAGAATGTTTAATGATGTTAACAGACAATGGCACGCACATATTTAGATAAACAAGCAGCCATTGTTTGTGTGCGATAATTGATGGAGTGTTCAATAAAATGTTACAAACAGAGTCTCTTAAACACATTTCAGGTTAAATGTTGGACATTTTCCATAATCTCTCTCACCATCTCTCTCTATTTTTATTTTAAATATCTGACTGTGTTACCATAACGTGTGGCTTTTTTGTAATGTGATGATCTACATTTTGATTACATACTGCACAATGAATGTGACATTTTTTAATTGTCAATTATAGTTATGCTCGTTCAAACACTCACTTATGGATGTCTATATAAGCATTTAATTCTCTCGGAAATAATTTAATCAAAACGATAAAATACCATCACATTTAAAGCGGCTATTATCATATTCAATGTAAAATTTCTTCATTAGTCACATAATACTATGAAAGCTTATTGTGTCCATGCAATGTAATATTGATAAAATTTAATGACATAAGTTTGTTATTGACAACAGATATGATTTCGCTTTGGGAAATATTATTTATGAGTATTTACATTTGTTTAAATTATCTAAGGGTAAATGTGTCTCAGCATTGGAAAACTCAGTCAAACATTGCAATCATCATCATCATCACAATCAGGATTTGTTAGGCCCTAATAACATTCATTTGTATTTAATATGAAGCGTTTGCTGATATAATATTCATGCAAATAATCAGAAGTTTGGACAATGCAATAAATAGCTTTATATCATGTAAAAATCCTTGTACTAATAGTGAGAGTGTTTAATGATGTAAACAGACAATGACAGCATATACTTAGATAAACAAGCAGCCATTGTTTGTTTGTGTGTGCGGGTGCGATATTTGATGGAGTGTTCAATAAAATGTTACAAACAGAGTCGCTTAAACACATTTCAGGTTACATGTTGGACATTTTCCATAATCTCTCTCACCCTCACCCTCTCTCTCTATTTTTATTTTAAATATCTGACTGTGTTAGCATAACGTGTGGCTTTTTTGTAATGTGATGATCTACATTTTGATTACATACTGCACAATGAATGTGACATTTTTTAATTGTCAATTATAGTTATGCTCGTTCAAACACTCACTTATGGATGTCTTTATAAGCATTTAATTCTCTCGGAAATAATTTAATCAAAACGATAAAATACCATCACATTTAAAGCGGCTATTATCATATTCAATGTAAAATTTCTTCATTAGTCACATAATACTATGAAAGCTTATTGTGTCCATGCAATGTAATATTGATAAAATTTAATGACATAAGTTTGTTATTGACAACAGATATGATTTCGCTTTGGGAAATATTATTTATGTGTATTTACATTTGTTTCAATTATCTAAGGGTAAATTGAACTCAGCATTGGAAAACTCAGTCAAACATTACAATCATCGTCATCATCATCAGAATTTGTTAGGCCCTAATAACATTCATTTATATTTAATATGAAGCGTTTGCTGATATAATATTCATACAAATAATTACAAGTTTTGTACAATGCAATAAATAGCTTTATATAATATAAAAATCCTTGTACTAATAGTGAGAATGTTTAATGATGTAAACAGACAATGACACGCACATATTTAGATAAACAAGCAGCCATTGTTTGTGTGCGGGTGCGATAATTGATGGAGTGTTAAATTCAAATGTTATAAACAGAGTCTCTTAAACACATTTCTGGTTACATGTTGGACATTTTCCATAATCTCTCTCACCCTCTCTCTTTATGTTTATTTTAAATATCTGACTGTGTTAACATAACAATGTAATATTGATAAAATTTAATGACATAAGTTTGTTATTGACAACAGATATGATTTCGCTTTGGGAAATATTATTGACGTGTATTTACATTTGTTTCAATTATCTAAGGGTAAATTGATCTCTGCATTGGAAAACTCAATCAAACATTACAAACATCGTCATAATCATCAGGATTTGTTAGGCCCTAAAATCTTTCATTTATATTTAATATGAAGCGTTTGCTGATATAATATTCATGCAAATGATCTGAAGTTTTGTACAATGCAATAAATAGCTTTATATCATGTAAAAATATCTATGCTAATAGTGGGGATGTAAACAGACAATGACACACACATATATAGATAAACAAGCAACCATTGTTTAATGTGTGTGTGCGGGTGCGATAAGCACGGTTGCCACTCGTGCTTATCGCACTATCAAAACAACTTTACTAAAAAACTATTATTTTCCCAAAAAAATTTTTGTCAAAATTTTATTTCTATAGAAAATTTTGTCGAAATTTTTTATTTCTATAGAAAATTTTGTCAAAATGTTATTTCTATTGAACATTTTTTTACAATTTCATTTCTATACAAAATTTTGTCAAATTTTTATTTCTATAGAAAATTTTGTCAAAATTTTATTTCTATATATAATTTTGCCTAAATTTTCTTTCTATAGAAAATTTTATAAAAATTTTATTTAAAAAAAAATTTTTTTGTCAAAATTTTATTTCTATAGAACATTTTATTTCTTAGAAAGTTTTGGCAAAATTTTATTTCTATAGAAAATTTTGTCAACATTTTATTTTATTTCTATATTTTGTCAATATTTTACACCATACACCATATTGATTTCATAACCTTCCCCTACGGCCTTTGTTAATTTCGAATAAACTTGAGAAGTCTAGTTTTTTCAGTTTTAGAGGAGGTCTCCCACCCCGTCCCAATATCAAAAAAATGATATAGCGTATAGTGTGTAGACGTCCCAGAAAATCTCAAGTAAATTATAAGCCCAATTGTAAATTTCAAGTAAATTGCAAAAACTTAATGGTTTCACGGTATGAACCTAAGGAGAAATGAGACCTCTCTGTGCCCGACTAAATATTAAAAAGTCATATACCTCATATAAATTTTGAAGAAAGTAGTATGAGACTTTCTGTAAAAAAGAGAAAACTAAAACCTTGGCAGAAAGTGGCAGGGCACTTTCTTTTAACAAAATAAAAGAGAGAAGTCATAGCTAATGACTTCTTAGGCGCGTAGATTTCAGAGAGTAGAAATCTACTACAAATCCTATCGAGCAATGTAGGAAATGATTACCTATAGCGGGGAGAAAAATAAAGCGAGACCAAGTTCAGTTTTATAAGTACAATTTATTTTACCATCCTTTGAGCGATGTTGATACTTCGGCTGACGTTGACAAAAGAGGAAGTTACATTTTGTATTTTAATTAAGAAACTTCGCATTGATCGAAAGATTGACAGATAAAAATACTACCAAATTTATGTTATACTTTTAGTATATATGAGTTAAAACTAAATGCAGCGTATCATATATATTATTGTTAAACAAGGTTTAACAAATTTCATAATCTCCCCTCCCCCTAAGTTCTCCATAAAATTTCAGCAAGTCGACAAATTTTAGTTTCTTCACTGTACTTTAACAAAGTACAAAGGGGGGACGCCCCCCCTCCTGGACCAAATATCGAAAAGTAAAGTAGCTTTTCTTTGCCTAGACGCCCCCTTCAACCTTCCCTGAAAATTTCAAGCAATTCGGATACATTTTTTCCAATTATCAAAAACTCAGAGAAGGGGGAGGTCCCCCTTCCCGCCAAATATTAAAAAATTAGGTACTTCATAATAAATTAATAACTTCACGGTGTGCTCCCTGTAAATCTCAAGTAAATAAGATAATTTTTGTCCACCTCCGCGACCAAACATCAAAAAATAAAGAAGCGGATCTTTGTCTAGACGCCCCCTTGAACCTTCCTTGAAAATTTCAAGCAAATCGGATAATTTTGTTCCAATTTTCAAAACATCGAGCAAGGGGGAGGACGCCCCCCCCCCTCCTGGACCAAATATCGAAAAATAAAGTAGCTTTTCTTTGCCTAGACGCCCCCTTCAACCTTCCCTGAAAATTTCAAGCAATTCGGATACATTTTTTCCAATTATCAAAAACTCAGAGAAGGGGGAGGTCCCCCTTCACGACCAAATATAAAAATCAGGTACTTCATAATAAATTAATAACTTCACGATGTGTTCTATGTAAATCTCAAGTAAATCAGAGAATTTTTGTCCACCTCCGCGACCAAATATCAAAAAATAAAGAAGTGGATCTTTATCTAGACGCCCCCTTTAACCTTCCCTGAAAATTTCAAGCAAATCGGATAATTTTGTTCCAATTTTCAAAATATCGAGCAAGGGGGAGCTTCCCCTTCCCATACAAATATTAAAAAAATCTCGTACCCCATAATAAATTCATAACCTCGCGGCGTGCTCTCTGTAAATATGAAGTAAATCAGAGAATTTTTGTTTTATTTTTTACTGTACTTAAAACAAAAATATTATAAAGGGTTGGTCCACCTCCGCGACCAAATAGCGAAAAATAAAGTAGCGGGTCTTTGTCTAGACAGCACACCTAACCTTCCATGGAAATTTAATCCAAATCGGAAAACTTTTGCCCAATTTTGAAAAAGTCGGGCAAGGGGATGTCCCCCTCCCCCATCAGATATCAAAAAATGAGGTACCCTATTTTCACCACATGATTACCCTCTACGTTCTCCGAACATTTTTCATGTGAGAAAATAAAATTATTTTATAACAAAAGCAACTTCGATGGCTTACAATTATAAATTTTTTTAATATGCGCTATAGTAAAAAAGATTTTCCCGCTCTTCCGTTGAAACTTTTCTTTGTTATAAACCTTACGGAGCCCGAGACCTTTCCAACGAATGTAAAACCGTCGAAATCGGTTACTGCGTGCGGGAGTTGCATCAAAGATGGCGCTGTATATAAAAAAGATTTTCCCGCTTTTCCGTTGAAACTTTTCTTAAATTTTCTTTGCTATAAACCTTACGGAGCTCGAGACCTTTCGAACGAATGTGAAACCGTCGAAATCGGTTCGTGCGTTCTGGAGTTAAAGCGTTAGGAAGGAAATTCCGACTTGTTTTTATATATTAGAAGATTTATCAAAATGTTATTCCTACGTAAAGAGAGTCGCTTAAACACATTTCAGGTTACACGCTGGACATTTTCATACAATCTCTGCCACCCTCTCTCTCTTTATAATTTAGATATCTGACTGTGTTAACATTACATCTGTTTTTTATAATGTGATGATCAGCATTGTGATTACATTCATAAAAATAATAGAAAGTTTTGTAATGCAATAAATAGCCTCATATCATGTATTAACAGTGAAAATGTTTAATGATGTAAATAGCCAATGACACGCATACCTATATTTAGATAAACATACAACGATTGTATGTGGGTGCTATAAGCGATGAGCTGTTGAATACAACCGTTAAACAAAGAGTAACTTGAACACATTACAGGTTACACGTTGGACATTTTCCATACTCTCCCTCTTCATATTTTAGATACTTGACGGTGTTAACATTACATATGACATATGTAATGTGATGATCTGCATTTTGATTTCATACTGATCTGTATTTTGATTACATACTGATTACATTACAGGTTACACGTTGGACATTTTCCATACTCTCCCTCTTCATATTTTAGATACCAGACGGTGTTAACATTACATATAACATATGTAATGTGATGATCTACATTTTGATTACATACTGGACAATGAATGTGATATTTTGTAATCGTTCATTATTCAAGTTCTATAAATAATGGGCTGTAGAATATAACCGTTAAACAAAGAGTCGCTTAAACACATTTCAGATTACATGTTGGACGTTTTCAGCCAAACATTATAGTCATCGTCATCACCATCAAGATTTGTTATACCCCAATTCATTCATTTAAATTAAATATGGAGCAGTTGCTTACATTAAATTCATGCCAATGACCGAAAGTTTTGTTTAATGCAATAAATAGTTTTATATCGTGTAAAAATCTCTGTGGCAATAGTAAGAATGTTTAATGATGTAAATAGCCAATGACACGCATATATTTAGATAAACATCAAAATATTGTGTGTGTGATAAGTGATGGAGTGTTGAATACAACCGTTAAACACGGTGGCTCTTAACCAGTGTTGCCAACTAATGATAAGCAAACATAGCTAGTTCACATAATAAAAATATTATATAATACAATGTTTTTTTGCCAATAAATAACTAAATTTTGTAAAAAAAAAAAAAATAAAAAATAAGACTATTATATAATAATAATATTTTTGCTACAAAATAACTAAATTATGTAAAAATGTCCAAAAAGATAGCCACATGATATTTATTTAATTTTCGAATTATTACTGATTAGAGTCTAATATATATAATCTAATTCAGGAAAACCTAGATTAATAGTATTGATATAAGAATCATTAGTTTCGACATTTTTAGGCACGTATTGCAGTTTTTTTATACAGTGTTGGTATACTAATGATATACAATCAAAGTCTATTTATGATAACTTTAAATTCGACCTTTTAGTTTTTCAAAATATAATTGAAGCCACTAATATACTTTTAATGTTTGCCAAAGTCGACCAATCGAATTTTTTACTCCAAAATTTTAAAATGTCCTGCATTTTGAAATAATCACATTATGATAACAATTTCATATGAGATGACTTAAAATTAGAAGTCAGACAATTTTTAGAAAATTTTCCATAGAAATAAAATTTTGACAAAATTTTCTATAGAAATAAAATTTTGAATAGAAATAAAATTTTGACAAAATGTTCTATAGAAATAAAATTGTGACAAACTTTTCTATAGATATACAATTTTGACAAAATTTTCTAAAGGAATAAAATTTTGACAAAATTTTCTGTAGAAATGAAATTGTGACAAAATTTTCTGTAGAAATAAAATTTTGACACATTTTTCTGTAGAAATAGAATTTTGACAAACTTTTCTCTAAAAATAAAATTGTAGCAAAACTTTCTATAGAAATAAATTCTTGATAAAAATTTTTATAGAAATAAATTTTTTACAAAATTTTCTAAAGAAATAACATTTTGAGAAAATTTTCTATAGAAATAAAATTTTTACAAAATTTTCCGTAGAAATGAAATTTTGAGAAATTTTTCTATAGAAATAAAATTTTGAGGAATTTTTCTGTAGAAATGGAATTTTGACAAAACTTTCTATAGAAATAAATTCTTGATAAAATTTTCTATAGAAATAAATTTTTCACAGAATTTTCTATACAAATAAAATTTAGACAAAATTTTCTATAGAAATAAATTTTTTACAAAGTTTTCTGTAGAAATAGAATTTTGACAAACTTTTGTATAGAAAAAAAATTTTGACAAAACTTTCTATAGAAATAAATTCTTGATACAATTTTCTATAGAAATAAATTTTTGACAAAATTTTCTATAGAAATGACATTTAGATAAAATTTTCTAATGAAATAAAATTTTGAGAAAATTTTCTATAGAAATAAAATTTTTACAAAATTTTCCGTAGAAATGAAATTTTGAGAAATTTTTCTATAGAAATAAAATTTTGAGGAATTTTTCTGTTGAAATGGAATTTTGACAAAACTTTCTATAGAAATAAATTCTTGATAAAATTTTCTATAGAAATAAATTTTTCACAAAATTTTCTATACAAATAAAATTTATTTTTTATTTTCTATAGAAATAAATTTTTTACAAAGTTTTCTGTAGAAATAGAATTTTGACAAACTTTTGTATAGAAAAAAATTTTTGACAAAACTTTCTATAGAAATATATTCTTGATAAAATTTTCTATAGAAATAAATTTTTGAGAAAATTTTCTATAGAAATGAAATTTAGATAAAATTTTCTAATGAAATAAAATTTTGAGGAAATTTTCTATAGAAATAAAATTTTTACAAAATTTTCTGTTGAAATGAAATTTTGACAAAACTTTCTATAGAAATAAATTTGTGACAAAATTTTCTAAAGAAATAAAATTTAGACAAAATTTTCTAAAGTAATAACATTTTGAGAAAATTTTCTATACAAATTAAAATTTGAAAAAAATTTCTATAGAAATACATTTTTATAATATTTTCTATAGAAATAAAATTTTGACAAAATTTATCACTACGAATAAAATGTTGAAGAAATTTTCTATAGAAATTAAATTTTGAAGAATATTTCTGTAGAAACAGAATTTGGACAAAACTTTCTATAGAAATAAATTCTTGATAAAATTAGAAATAAATTTAAGACAAAATTTTCTAAAGAAATAAAATTTTGAGAAAACTTTCTATAGAAATAAATTCTCGATAAAATTTTCTATAGAAATAAATTTTTGACAAAATTTTCTATAGAAATAAAATTTAGACAAAATTTTCTAAAGAAATAAAATTTTGAGAAAATTTTCTATAGAAATTAAATTTTAAAAAAATTTTCTATAAAATACATTTTTGATAATATTTTCTATAGAAATAAAATTTTGACAAAATTTATTAGTAGAAATAAAATGTTGAAGAAATTTTCTATAGAAATAAATTTTTGACATAATTTTCTATAGAAATAAAATTTAGACAAAATTTCCTAAAGAAATAAAATTTTGAGAAAATTTTCATTAGAAATAAAATTTTGACAAAATTTTCTATACTAGCAAAATTTAGACAAAATTTTCTATAGAAATAAAATTTTTACAAAGTTTTCTGTAGAAATGAAATTTTGACAAAATTTCTAATAGAAATTTGACAATTTTGACAATCTTTTGTATAGAAATAAAATTTTGACAAAACTATCTATAGAAATAAATTCTTGATTACATTTTCTATAGATATAAAATTCTGACAAAACTATCTATAGAAATAAATTCTTGATAAAATTTTCTATAGAAATAATTTTTGACAAAATTTTCTATACAAATAAAATGTAGACAAAATTTTCTATAAAAATAAAATTTTTACAAAGTTTGCTGTAGAAATGAAATTTTGACAAAATAAAATTTTGAGAAATTTTTCTGTATAAATAGAATTTTTACAAACTTTTGTATGGAAATAAAATTTTGACAAAACTTTCTATAGAAATAAATTCTTTATAAAATTTTCTATAGAAATAAATTTTTTACAAAATTTTCTATAGAAATGAAATTTAGACAAAATTTTCTAAAGAAAAAAATTTTGAGAAAATTTTCTATAGAAATTAAATTTTGAAAAAATAAATACA
The DNA here is from genome assembly GCF_050003625.1 of Haematobia irritans. NCBI lineage: Eukaryota > Metazoa > Arthropoda > Insecta > Diptera > Muscidae > Haematobia > Haematobia irritans. Next base: position 251,832,864 of record NC_134397.1, on the reverse strand, counting down.
TTTTTGATAATATTTTCTATAGAAATAAAATTTTGACAAAGTTTATAACTAGAAATAAAATGTTGAAGAAATTTTCTATAGAAATAAAATAGTGACAAATATTTCTATAGAAATAAAATTTAGACAAAATTTCTAAAGAAATAAAATTTTGAGAAAATTTTCATTAGAAATAAAATTTTGACAAAATTTTCTATAGAAATTAAATTTTGAAAAAATTTTCTATAGAAATAAATTTTTGATAATATTTTCTATAGAAATAAAATTTTTGTTTTGTTTGTTATTGTTGGCTTCTCTTCAATCGTTATTGTTGTTTTTTTTTTTTTTGATCTCAGCTTAAAGCCATGCAATTGACTAAACTACAAGTGTAGCTTAACCAACAGAGGAAAAGTATGCTTGTCAAATTTATTTGGGCAAAGCCCTATAGACTGCAAGATGGTTGGATGTACAGCTGTTTCGGAATTACCACATTCCTCATCAGCATCCTCTACTTGCAGCAAAACTATCAACCAATTATCAGAATAAATTCGGGTAATTCACTCAACCCAACGTGAACTACACTTGAACCTCCCGAAAAGTGTAGTTCACGTTGGGTTGAGTGAATTACCCGAATTTATTCTGATAATTGGTTTTCTATAGATATACAATTTTGACAAAATTTTCTAAAGGAATAAAATTTTGACAAAATTTTCTGTAGAAATGAAATTGTGACAAAATTTTCTGTAGAAATAAAATTTTGACACATTTTTCTGTAGAAATAGAATTTTGACAAACTTTTCTCTAAAAATAAAATTGTAGCAAAACTTTCTATAGAAATAAATTCTTGATAAAAATTTTTATAGAAATAAATTTTTTACAAAATTTTCTAAAGAAATAACATTTTGAGAAAATTTTCTATAGAAATAAAATTTTTACAAAATTTTCCGTAGAAATGAAATTTTGAGAAATTTTTCTATAGAAATAAAATTTTGAGGAATTTTTCTGTAGAAATGGAATTTTGACAAAACTTTCTATAGAAATAAATTCTTGATAAAATTTTCTATAGAAATAAATTTTTCACAGAATTTTCTATACAAATAAAATTTAGACAAAATTTTCTATAGAAATAAATTTTTTACAAAGTTTTCTGTAGAAATAGAATTTTGACAAACTTTTGTATAGAAAAAAAATTTTGACAAAACTTTCTATAGAAATAAATTCTTGATACAATTTTCTATAGAAATAAATTTTTGACAAAATTTTCTATAGAAATGACATTTAGATAAAATTTTCTAATGAAATAAAATTTTGAGAAAATTTTCTATAGAAATAAAATTTTTACAAAATTTTCCGTAGAAATGAAATTTTGAGAAATTTTTCTATAGAAATAAAATTTTGAGGAATTTTTCTGTTGAAATGGAATTTTGACAAAACTTTCTATAGAAATAAATTCTTGATAAAATTTTCTATAGAAATAAATTTTTCACAAAATTTTCTATACAAATAAAATTTATTTTTTATTTTCTATAGAAATAAATTTTTTACAAAGTTTTCTGTAGAAATAGAATTTTGACAAACTTTTGTATAGAAAAAAATTTTTGACAAAACTTTCTATAGAAATATATTCTTGATAAAATTTTCTATAGAAATAAATTTTTGAGAAAATTTTCTATAGAAATGAAATTTAGATAAAATTTTCTAATGAAATAAAATTTTGAGGAAATTTTCTATAGAAATAAAATTTTTACAAAATTTTCTGTTGAAATGAAATTTTGACAAAACTTTCTATAGAAATAAATTTGTGACAAAATTTTCTAAAGAAATAAAATTTAGACAAAATTTTCTAAAGTAATAACATTTTGAGAAAATTTTCTATACAAATTAAAATTTGAAAAAAATTTCTATAGAAATACATTTTTATAATATTTTCTATAGAAATAAAATTTTGACAAAATTTATCACTACGAATAAAATGTTGAAGAAATTTTCTATAGAAATTAAATTTTGAAGAATATTTCTGTAGAAACAGAATTTGGACAAAACTTTCTATAGAAATAAATTCTTGATAAAATTAGAAATAAATTTAAGACAAAATTTTCTAAAGAAATAAAATTTTGAGAAAACTTTCTATAGAAATAAATTCTCGATAAAATTTTCTATAGAAATAAATTTTTGACAAAATTTTCTATAGAAATAAAATTTAGACAAAATTTTCTAAAGAAATAAAATTTTGAGAAAATTTTCTATAGAAATTAAATTTTAAAAAAATTTTCTATAAAATACATTTTTGATAATATTTTCTATAGAAATAAAATTTTGACAAAATTTATTAGTAGAAATAAAATGTTGAAGAAATTTTCTATAGAAATAAATTTTTGACATAATTTTCTATAGAAATAAAATTTAGACAAAATTTCCTAAAGAAATAAAATTTTGAGAAAATTTTCATTAGAAATAAAATTTTGACAAAATTTTCTATACTAGCAAAATTTAGACAAAATTTTCTATAGAAATAAAATTTTTACAAAGTTTTCTGTAGAAATGAAATTTTGACAAAATTTCTAATAGAAATTTGACAATTTTGACAATCTTTTGTATAGAAATAAAATTTTGACAAAACTATCTATAGAAATAAATTCTTGATTACATTTTCTATAGATATAAAATTCTGACAAAACTATCTATAGAAATAAATTCTTGATAAAATTTTCTATAGAAATAATTTTTGACAAAATTTTCTATACAAATAAAATGTAGACAAAATTTTCTATAAAAATAAAATTTTTACAAAGTTTGCTGTAGAAATGAAATTTTGACAAAATAAAATTTTGAGAAATTTTTCTGTATAAATAGAATTTTTACAAACTTTTGTATGGAAATAAAATTTTGACAAAACTTTCTATAGAAATAAATTCTTTATAAAATTTTCTATAGAAATAAATTTTTTACAAAATTTTCTATAGAAATGAAATTTAGACAAAATTTTCTAAAGAAAAAAATTTTGAGAAAATTTTCTATAGAAATTAAATTTTGAAAAAATAAATACATTTTTGATAATATTTTCTATAGAAATAAAATTTTGACAAAGTTTATAACTAGAAATAAAATGTTGAAGAAATTTTCTATAGAAATAAAATAGTGACAAATATTTCTATAGAAATAAAATTTAGACAAAATTTCTAAAGAAATAAAATTTTGAGAAAATTTTCATTAGAAATAAAATTTTGACAAAATTTTCTATAGAAATTAAATTTTGAAAAAATTTTCTATAGAAATAAATTTTTGATAATATTTTCTATAGAAATAAAATTTTTGTTTTGTTTGTTATTGTTGGCTTCTCTTCAATCGTTATTGTTGTTTTTTTTTTTTTTGATCTCAGCTTAAAGCCATGCAATTGACTAAACTACAAGTGTAGCTTAACCAACAGAGGAAAAGTATGCTTGTCAAATTTATTTGGGCAAAGCCCTATAGACTGCAAGATGGTTGGATGTACAGCTGTTTCGGAATTACCACATTCCTCATCAGCATCCTCTACTTGCAGCAAAACTATCAACCAATTATCAGAATAAATTCGGGTAATTCACTCAACCCAACGTGAACTACACTTGAACCTCCCGAAAAGTGTAGTTCACGTTGGGTTGAGTGAATTACCCGAATTTATTCTGATAATTGGTTGATAGTTTTGCTGCAAGTAGAGGATGCTGATGAGGAATGTGGTAATTCCGAAACAGCTGTACATCCAACCATCTTGCAGTCTATAGGGCTTTGCCCAAATAAATTTGACAAGCATACTTTTCCTCTGTTGGTTAAGCTACACTTGTAGTTTAGTCAATGCATGGCTTTAAGCTGAGATCAAAAAAAAAACAACAATAACGATTGAAGAGAAGCCAACAATAACAAACAAAACGAATGAAGATAGAGGAAGCACGCTCAAAAACAAACCCAGCCAAATACATACAAATCGATGATTTGAGTTTGGCAAAGGAAAAGAGATATGCTGGCAAATTTGTTTAGGCAGTAGCCGACTATCAAACCCTTTTTCGGGAGGTTCAAGTGTAGTTCACGTTGGGTTGAGTGAATTACCCGAATTAATTCTGATAATTGGTTGATAGTTTTGCTGCAAGTAGAGGATGCTGATGAGGAATGTGGTAATTCCGAAACAGCTGTACATCCAACCATCTTGCAGTCTATAGGGCTTTGCCCAAATAAATTTGACAAGCATACTTTTCCTCTGTTGGTTAAGCTACACTTGTAGTTTAGTCAATGCATGGCTTTAAGCTGAGATCAAAAAAAAAAAAAAACAACAATAACGAAATAAAATTTTGACGTAATTTTCTATGGAAATTAAATTGTGACAAAATTCTCTATAGAAATAAAATTTTGTGAAAATTTTATTTCTATAGAAAATTTTGGTCAACATTTTTTTTTTAGAACTAAAATATTGACAAGATTTTCAATAGAAATAAAATTGTGAAAAAATTTTCTATAGAAATAGAATTTTGACAAAATTTTCTATAGGAGTTTTTTTTTTTGTTTGGTTGGTAGAATTTTCTGCAAATTTTGGTTCGTGTGGCAACCGTGGTACTGACACCACATGCCAAATTTTAACCGATTCGAATGAAAAAAAACGTGTGACTCAAGAACCGGAGAACGGTTTATATGATACGATATGGCCCGTATGCAATGCCATCAGTTCTATGTCAATAACCACTTCTTGTGCAAATTTTCAAGAGGTTATCTTGTTTCCTTTGAAAATTAGTATGGTTTCAGTCGACGAACGGACGGACTAGGCTAGTTGGATTCGGAATTTTACCACGACCCTGAATATATATGTACCTATCTATATATGTTATAGGGTCTGCGATCTATATTTCGATGCGTTTCTATGGTGGACATTTTGCATTAACTATGTACATTTATGGAAATTTTGCTTATTTTCAAACTTGTTATTAGAATTGATATATAAAGACTAGTAATCGATATTTTAAATATATCAAAATTTAAATCAAAAATGTGTAGATTTTTACTTAATAGCAATTGTACATGATTTCTAGAAACTCGTCATCAAAAACAAATAGCACTAGGTATGAAATAGCTAAATTGACATCACTGCTCTGAACCACATGTCAACAAATTTTGCATAGTCTCTGTCTTTCGCTCTCTCTCTCTTTATATTTTAGATATCTGATTGTGTTAACATTACATGTGGCTATACTTTAATTGTATGTTATGAACTCCATTTTGTTTACATAGTGAAACAGTGGATGGAACATTTTGTAATCGTTAAGTTTAATTATGGACGTTTACGCACACACACACACACAAATACATATGGCTGCAGTTATAATCCTATTAGGTAGTTTTATTCTATCGTGATTTCGAAACATTATAACCAATGATTTTTGCATTTAAACTGCCATGGTTTATTGTAAAGGCACACAACATTTTAAGAATATCAATAAAGTTGTGTAAATCATATATACAAAGGGAGTTATCTTCATTATACCATGAGATTAAGTATAATTTATTTGTAAAACATGACACATTGGTTTTTAACATTGCAGGGAAGTAAAGAAAGAGCTTAAATACCCAATAAAAAAGATATAGTAAAAAAAAAACAAGTATATACGGCCGTAAGTTCGGCCAGGCCGAATCTTATGTACCCTCCACCATGGATTGCGTAGGAACTTCTACTAAAGGCTGTCATCCACAATCGAATTACTTGGGTTGCGATAACACTTGCCGATGGCAAGGTATCGTAAAACTTTTTAACACTGTCTTCTAAATTGTAAGTTAGTCCATAAGGGGTATATATTAAACAAAAAAAAGGCCGATTAAGTACGTATATAATTCAGTTTGACAAAATTTTCTATAGAAATAAAATTTTGACAAAATTTTCTATAGAAATAAAATGTTGACAAAATTTTCTATAGAAATAAAATGTTGACAAAATGTTCTATAGAAATAAAATGTTGACAAAATTGTCTATAGAAATAAAATGTTGACAAAATTTTCTACAGAAATAAATTTTTTACAAACTTTTCTATAGAAATAAAATTTTGACAAAATTTTCTATGGTAATAAAATGTTGACAAACATTGCTATAGAAATAAACTTTTTACAAAACTTTCTATAGAAATGAAATTTTGACAAAACTTTCTATAGTAATAAAATTTGACAATTTTTACATGGCTGTTAGAGGCCATATACTAACGAAATGTACCACATTTCAACCGCATCGGATGACTTTTGCTCCTCCAAGAGGCTCCGGAGGTCAAATCTGGGGATCGGTTTATATGGGAGCTATCTATATATAAGTATGGACCGATATGGACCAATTTTTGCATGGTTGTTAGAGACCATATACTATGAATTTTGCGGATGAATTTTGCTCATCCAAGAGGCTCCAGAGTTCAAATCTGGGGATCGGTTTATATGGGAGCTATATATAATTATGGACCGATATGGACCAATTTTTGCATGCTTGTTAGAGACCGTATACTAACATCAGGTACCCAATTTCAAACGGATCGGATGAATTTTGCCCCTCCAAGAGGCTCCGGAGGTCAAATCTGGGGATCGGTTTATATGGGAGCTATATATAATTATGGACCGATATGGACCAGTTTTTGCATGGTTGTTAGAGACCATATACTAACACCACGTACCAAATTTCAGTTGGGTAGGATGAAGTTTGCTCCTCCAAGAGGCTCCGGAGGTCAAATCTGGGGATCGGTTTATATGGGAGCTATATATATTTATGGACCGATATGGACCAATTTTTGCATGGTTGTTAGAGACCGTATACTAACATCAGGTACCAAATTTCAACCGGATCGGATGAATTTTGCCCCTCCAAGAGGCTCCGGAGGTCAAATCTGGAAATCGGTTTATATGGGGGCTATATATAATTATGGACCGATATGGACCAATTTTTGCATGGTTGTTAAAGACATCGGATGAATTTTGCTGCTCCGGAAGGCTCCGCAAGCCAAATTTGGGGATCGGTTTATATGGGGGCTATACGTAAACGTGGGCCGATATGGCCCATTTTCAATACCATCCGACCTACAGCAATAACAACTACTTGTGCCAAGTTTCAAGTCGATAGCTAGTTTCGTTCGGAAGTTAGCGTGATTTCCACAGACGGACGGACAACCGGACAGACGGACGGACGGACGGACGGACGGACATGCTTAGATCGACTCAGAATTTCACCACGACCCAGAATATATATACTTTATGGGGTCTTAGAGCAATATTTCGATGTGTTACAAACGGAATGACAAAGTTAATATACCCCCATCCTATGGTGGAGGGTATAAAAATAAATAAATTGTTTTGTATCAAATATAAAAGAATTTGTCATTCAATCTCAAGCTTAAAATTTATTTTAATTCTAAAAAAGTATTTTGGGATTCCAACTTATGAATTTTGTCATGGAGTTGTCATGCCATATAAATTGTCAAAAAATTGTTTTGCTATGGCCATATACCTTTTGATCGCTCATTATATTTTGTATAAAATATGGATATAATTATTAATATAAAAATTACATTTGAAGTCTTTTCATAAAGATGTTGGCAGGTTTAGTCATCTGGATAATTTTCTGGAAATTTTAACTTTTTCCTGTTTTTATTTTTTTACAAAACCTCTTTATTAAATAAATTGTTTTCATTAATTTTTAGTAAATATTACTTATTTTTAATATTTCATATCCTTTTCCTAATCGCAAGCCTTCAGACCATTGCCCACACACAAAGCATAAGCCATCATATGAGGAATAGCATTTTGTTCATATACTCCTGTGAATAAATGTGACCAAGGTCCTGAAGCATATACCGGAACATCTTCACCACCATGAGTTTCTGAATCTCTTGGAAATGTGGCTGGGAATAAATCATCGGGGGCTCCGGTCATCAATAGTGTGGGATCATGTCTTTCGCTTGTCTCAGCATTATAGAATTTCTCATGACCTGGTCCATTGGAATAACTCAAAACCATCATAGGTTTTCCATCATCTGGGACAGTTGGAGAACGAGCAAATATATCATTACCACGATACTGAAATTGGAAAGAATTTTTGGGGGGAATATATGGTTTATAATATATATGTTATTTTGTCTATGTTTATTATTAAATGAGATGGAATTTTCTATAGATATAATGAATCGCTCTAAATTACCCAAAGTAATTAAGTTTTAGTGGAAAATTTGCATTTTTATACCCTTCACCACTACTGTGGTACAGGGTATAATAAGTTTGTGCATTTGTATGTAACGCCAAGAAATAGTGGTCATATACCCATCTTTTAGTATACCGATCGGCTTAGAATTAAATTCTGAGTCGATTTAGCGATGTCCGTCTGTCTGTCCGTCCGTCCGTCTGTCTGTATATGTAATTTTGTGCACAAAGTACAGGTCGCAGTTTAAGTCCGATCGTCCTCAAATTTGGCATAGGGCCGTTTCTTGGGACAGAGACAATCGCTATTGGTTTTGGAAAAAATCGGTTCAGATTTAGATATAGCTGCCATATATATTTATCGCCGATGTGGTATGACCACGTGTTTATCACCGATTTTCTTGAAATACCGTACATCAAAATATTTTATGAATCTCGAAAATCTTGCAAAATATCAGCCAATTCGGTTCAGATTTAGATATAGCTCCCATATATATCTTTCGTCCGATTTAGACTCATATGACCACAGAGGCCAAAGTTTACTACCGATCTTCTTTTGCATAGAGGGTAGAATTGACATTCTACCAATGCTTGGTAAATTTGATTGAAATCGGTTCAAATTTAGATATAGCTCCCATATATATCTTTCGTCCGATTTGAACTTATATGGCCTCAAAATCCAGGGTTTTGCCGTGATTTGCTTCAAATTTCGCACAAGGAGTACGTTTAGTATTATAGGTAATTGTGGCAAATTTGGTTGAAATCGGTTCAGATTTAGATATGGCTCCCATATATATCTCCCGTCCGATTTGCACTCATATGACCAGGGGGGCCAAAGTTATACTCCCATTTACGTGAAATTTCGCATAGATAGCAGAATTATTATTCTAACTATGCATGTCAAATTTAGTCAAAATCGGTTCAGATTGTATATAGCTCCCGTATATACGTACACCAGAGTTGGGGAAATATGGTAGACCGTTTCATATTTTACAATGGGATTTTCCTCCAATTTACTGGATAGTTTCCACAGAGAATACAAATATGGCCAAAATTCTCACACTTTACACAAAATTCTGTGATGATTTCCCCATAGCTTAGGCATATCCTATACACTGAAATGCCAAAATTTCCACAGAACGGATGAGTTTTAAATAAGGCTCCAAGTCGCCCGACTAGACCAAATAATATATCACAACCCACACTTGACCACATATCTTGGCGAGATCTAACCAATATCCTTGTAAAATCGCCACTGCTGAGTAGCAAAAATTGTAAATATTACTCTAATTGTCCTATATCTCGAATACATATGTATCGCCTGAAAAACATAAATCTCTTTTGTACAATTGCATTAAAATTTCTCTCGCTTCATATTTCCCATATTTATACCCTTCACCACTACTGTGGTACAGGGTATAATAAGTTTGTGCATTTGTATGTAACGCAAAGAAATAGTGGTCATAGACCCATCTTTTAGTATACCGATCGGCTTAGAATTAAATTCTGAGTCGATTTAGCGATGTCCGTCTGTCTGTCTGTCTGTCCGTCCGTCTGTCTGTATATGTAATTTTGTGCACAAAGTACAGCTCGCAATTTAAGTCCGATCGTCCTCAAATTTGGCATAGGGCCGTTTCTTGGGACAGAGACAATCGCTATTGGTTTTGGAAAAAATCGGTTCAGATTTAGATATAGCTGCCATATATATTTATCCCCGATTTGGTCATAGTTAGCGTGTTTATCAACCGATTTTCTTGAAATACCGTACAAACAAATATTTTATGAATCTCGAAAATCTTGCAAAATATCAGCCAAATCGGTTCAGATTTAGATATAGCTCCCATATATATCTTTCGTCCGATTTAGACTCATATGACCACAGAGGCCAAAGTTTACTACCGATCTTCGTGAAATTTTGCACAGAGGGTAGAATTGACATTCTACCAATGCTTGGTAAATTTGATTGAAATCGGTTCAAATTTAGATATAGCTCCCATATATATCTTTCGTCCGATTTGAACTTATATGACCACAAAAGCCAGAGTTTTGCCGTGATTTGCCTCAAATTGTGCACAAGGGGTACGTTCAATAGTATTGTTAAGCATGTCAAATTTTGTTAAAAGCGGTTCAGATTTAGATATAGCTCACATATATATCTTTCGCCCGATTTGGACTTATATGGTTTCAAAAGCCAGAGTTTTGCCTTGTCTTACTTCAAATTTTGCACAAGCGGTACTTGTAACGATACTATTGTATGTGCCAAATATGGTCAAAATCGATGCAGATTTAGATATAGCTCCCATATATATCTTTAGTCTGATTTGAACTTATATGGCCTCAAAATCCAGGGTTTTGCCGTGATTTGCTTCAAATTTCGCACAAGGAGTACGTTTAGTAGTATCGGTAATTGTGCCAAATTTGGTTGAAATCGGTTCAGATTTATATATGGCTCCCATATATATCTTCCGTCCGATTTGCACTCATATGACCAGGGGGCCAAAGTTATACTCCCATTTACGTGAAATTTCGCATAGATAGCAGAATTATTATTCTAACTATACATGTCAAATTTAGTCAAAATCGGTTCAGACTATATATAGCTCCCATATATACGTACACCAGAGTTGGAGAAATATGTTATGGTAGACTGTTAAACATTTTAGACCCATTTTCAATGGAAGTTTCCTCCAATTAACTGGATAGCGTTAGCCGATTTAAATTTTAATTCTAGAGATTTTGTAGAAGTAAAAAAATTGTCTCCTTTATATAGCTTCCAGCAAATGTGAAGTAATTGAAATGGTAACACAAATTTTGGCCTACATAGGGGTGAAGGGTATAATATAGTCGGCCCCGCCCGAATTTAGACTTTACTTACTTGTTTTTACTAACATTGTGTTTCATCCCAGGGCGTTAACCGATTTAAATTTTAATTCTGGAGTTTTTTTAGAAGTACAACAAATTGTTTGCATTAAAAGTATTTGTGTCTGGAAATGCAAACCTTTATATAGCTCCCAGCAAATTTTAAGTAGTTGAGATGGTAACACAAATGTTTTTCTACATTGTGGTGAAGGGTATAATATAGTCGGCTCCGCCCGACTTTAGACTTTACTTACTTGTTTAATATTGGCATTGTTAGTAGTTTGAGTAGCAATAGTTTGGTATCTTGTATGTTTGGGTTTTGTTATGCTAGCATGGAGAAAATAGTTTGAAAATCATAGGAATAGCATTGATAGCAAGAGAATGCCCCATAGCAATGCGAGTAATACGATTATGTTTTTGTTATATGCAAACGGTTGTAATTTCTTGAGAAGGTGTGGTAGTGTGGTGAGTGGTTGGATAGTTTAGGTATATGACTGTTAAAATAGGGATGTCATATATGGATATGTTACCTATGTCATAAAGATGTAGGGCACGAAAGCTGATAAAAAAAAACATTAAAAACGATGTTTGTCTACTTTTTTAAGATTTTATTATAAACATAAATATGAATTGTATTTTCAAACTCTTATTCCTTATTAATTTTAAGGTTATACATACATATTTATATCCCACGTTTACCCCATGGAGATTTTGAGGATTTGTTTTTAAATAAATGCATCAAATCCACTGCTATATTCATCCAATTGCTATTGATCTATTTCTTATGATTGTGTGAAACACAAATTTGAATTTTGAGTTGAAACACATTTGCTAAATGCTTTTGTGCATAACACGTGTGATACATATGAAATATCTCTAAATCTTAACCGATTTGAGACACGGATATCCCTGAAATTCTATACCATCTAGGAGCTTCATACCATCATATATGGTATTTCTATAATAAATTTTCTATAGGAATAAAAATTTGACAAAATTTTCTTTAGTGGTAAACTTTTGACAAAATCTTCTGTAGAAATGATATGTTGACAAAATTTTTTATAGAAATAAAATTTTGACAAAATTTTTTATAGAATAAAATTTTTACAAAAGTTTTTTATAGAACTAAAATTTTGAAAAAATTTTATATAGAAATAAAATTTTGACAAAATTTTCTATAGAAATAAAATTGTGAGAAAATTTTGTATAAAAATAAAATTTTCTATAGAAGCAAAATTCTGATAAAATTTTGACAAAATTTTCTATAGAAATAAAATTTTGAGAATTTTTCTATAAGATAACTTTTTGACAAATTTTCTATTGGTATAAAGTTTTGACAAAATTTTCCATAGAAATAAAATTTTCACAAAATTTTCTATGGAAATAAAATTTTGACAAAATTTTCTATAGAAATACAATTTTAACTAAATTTTCTATAGAAATAAAATTTTGACAAAATTTTATATAGAAAAAAAATTTTGACAACATTTTCCAGAAGAATAAAATTTTGAGAAAATTTTCTATGGAAATAAAATTTTGAGAAAATTTTCTATAGAAATAAAGTTTTGAGAAAATTTTCTATAGAAATAAAATTTTGAGAAATTTTTCTATAGAAATAAAATTTTGAGAAAATTTTCTATAGAAATAAAATTCTGATAAAATTTTGACAAAATTTTTTATAGAAATAAAATTTTGAGAATTTTTCTATAAGATAAAATTTTGACAAAATTTTCTATAGCTATAAAATGTTGACAAAATTTTCTATAGCAATACAATTTTGCCAAAATTATCTAAAGAAATTAAATTTTAACCAAATTTACTATATAAATAAAATTTTGATAAAAGTTGCTATATAAATATAATTTTGACAAAATTTTCTATAGAAAAGTATATATGTGAATTGCTTTAATGTTTCACAATTGATTAAATTTTAGTGGGAAATTGTTAAATAATGACATTGACAAAATTTTGACACCATTTTCTATAGGAATAAAATTTTGTTAAAATATTCTATAGAAATAAAATCTTAAATAAATGTTCTATAGAAATAAAATTTTGACAAAATTTTCTATAGAAATAAAATTTTGACAAAATATTCTATAGGAATAAAATTGTGACAAAATTTTTTATTGAAATAAAATTTGAGCAAAACTTACTATACAAATAAAATTTTGACAAGATTTTCGATAGAAATAAAATGTTAACAAAATTTTCGATAGATGTGAAATTTTGACAAAATTTTCGAGTGAAGTAAAAGTTTTCTATAAAAATATCGTGAATTGCTTTAATGTTTCACATTTTGTTAAATATTGGGCTTGGCATAAAATTTTGATAACATTTTCTATAGAAATAAAATTTTGTTAATATTTCAAAAATAATAAATAAATAATAAAAAAATAAAAATAACATTTTGACAAAATTTTATATAGAAATAAAGTTTTCACAAAATTTTCTATAAAAATAAAGTGTTAATAAAAATAAAATTTTTACAAAATTTTCTATAAAAATAAAATGTTAATAAAAATGTCGATAGAAATAAAAGTTTGACAAAATTTTCGATTGAAATAAAAATTTGACAAAATTTTCGAAAGAAATAAAATTTTTGTTTTAATAGAAATAAAATTTTATTGTTGTTTTTGATCTCAGCTTAAAACCATGCATTGACTAAACTACAAGTGTAGCTTAACCAACATAGGAAAAGTATGCTTGTCAAATTTATTTGGGCAAAGCCCTATAGACTGCAAGATGGTCGTGTAGTTCATTTTGGGTTGAGAGAATTACCTGAATTTATTCTGATAATTGGTTGATAGTTTTGCCGCAAGTGGAGGATGAATGCATGGAATGCAACCAGCTTGCAGTTTATAGGGCTTTGCCCAAATAAATTTGACAAGCATACTTTTCCTCTGCTGTTTAAGCTACACTTGTGGTTTAGTTTTAAGCTGAAATCAAAAACAACAATGATGATGGATGAGAAACCAACAATAACAAACAAAACGAACAAATAAAATTTTGACAAAATGTTCGATAAAAATAAAATGTTAACAAAATTTTCTATAGAAATAAAATGTTAACAAAATTTTCTATAGAAATAAAATTTTGACAAAATTTTCGATTGAAATAAAAATTTTACAAAATTTTTAATAGAAATAAAATTTTTGTTTTTATAGAAATAAATTTTGACAAAATTTTTTAAAATCAGACACACTTACAATTCAAGGAATATAACGATAAAGGAATAGTGATACACCCAAAAAATTGTCGCTAATAAGATCATAATAGATAATATTTCAAATATTGAAATAAAGTTCTAAAATAGAGAAAAAAAAATTTTTCATACTAACCACAAAAATTTGATCAAAAATTTCAAAATAAAATTTAAAGATTTTTTTAAATTTGGTAGGTTTTGGTAAAATGTTCTTCAAATTTTGGTACCGATAGGCTAGTTTGTATTACTATTATTATTTTTTGATACCGTATCTCTCAATATGGCAAATTACTTTAATATTTTAAATTGATTAAGTGTTGGTGGAGAAAATTTTATATTTCATGCCGCTATTGTATTAGTTCGAGTAGTCATAGTTTAGTTATTGTGTGCTTGGCTTTTTTTATGCTTGCCTAGGGAAAATAGTTTAAAAGTCATTGTGATAGCATGAGAGTGAGCTAAAGCAATGAGACTAATTGTGTTTTTTATAGGCAAATGATTGTAATTAATAGAGGGTATTTTAGGTTTTAAAATAATCGAAAGGAGTATAATTGCTGTCCAAGCTTGTGAGAAAGTTGATATTTAAGAACAAAAAATCCGATGTTGGCCGATTTTTATTATAAAGAGGAGTTGGATTTTTTTTTATTAATTCTAAAATTCTTTCTTACTCGTACACATACATTCAATTATATTTTGTGGAGAATAACACAACGTATTGGCGGGAACAAATAATTGCCAGTATTTACTCTCAATTGAGAGAGAGAGAAAGAGAAATGTCTCGATTTTAATGAGAATATACTTATCTCAAATTTCCTTTTAATCTCTATCATTTGCCTTAAAATGAACACACTCGCCCTCACACACACACACACACACTTACCGGATAACCACCAAAGGAAAAGGCATGCGAATGATCCGATGTCACCACAATCAAAGTATCATCCTCACTCGTCATATCGCGAGCCAATTGAATTGCTTTGGAAAATTCCACTGTTTCATCCAAGGCCATACGTGGCGTATTATCATGATGGGCTGAATCAATGCGACCACCTTCAATGAAAACAAAATAGCCATTGTCATCCTGACTTAAAAATTCAATTGTTCGCTTTGTCATTTCCTCCAATGTAGGTTGGGTGGATGTCTCATTTGTTTGCATATGGAATTCCAAATGGGAATCATGGAAAATACCCAAGACACGATCGATTTGTTTGAAATCCAAATTGGCCAACTGCTCTTTGGTTTCCACATATGCATTGCGAGGACTTTGTGATTGGAATTCCTCAATGAGATTACGACCATCGGTACGATGACCATGCTCATAGAGCCGAGCATCAATGAAATGCTTTTTGCCACCACCCATCATTATTTTCAATTTGCTGCCGGTTTCACCATGAATGAGCTGTTGAGCTATGTCCTCAATACCTGAGTTTAGACCACAACTTTGGATAACTTCATTGTCATCTTCCCAATCACGTTCGGCAATGTGAGCATAAGCTCCACTGGATGAGGCATGAGTTATGCGTGTGTTGGTGACGACACCGGCCGATTTTCCCGCATCAATAGCCCATTGGGCAATTGAGGTGACATGGGTGTTCTTATCCAGCATGGTATGGCAATCCTCACGTTCTACCCATCCATTTACTCCTATTGTGCCATAGATAGCCTTCACGCCACACAGGTAAGCGGTGGCTGTATTTGCAGAATCTGAAACAATTTTATCCACTGAATAGGTTTTGGCCAAACCTGCATGGGGGAATTTTTCAAAGGCCAATTTGGCCTCCTCGCCACCAATTAAATTGCGAGCTGCAGCAACAGTGGCCAAGCCTAGGCCATCACCCAAAAACATGATGACATTCTTGGCTCTCTTGGTATTGAATGATGCCTGGAGCTTGGAGTGAACAAAATCTTTGCCTTGATTCAGCCAATATTCAGAGGAATTTTCACCTTCTATAACGCGGGGCAAAGCAAAGGGCGAAGATTGATCGATCTGTTCATCATCTGGATGCATTAGCTTATCACGGCAATCCTCATCATCCAATGCCGCACATGAAGGTTTTCCCTCTATACCCTGAAGGTTGAGCACAATGGCAGTAGCCATTAAAATTGAAATCCCGGCTGTTAGCCTCATTCTCGACCAGCTTTGGTGTATGTCTGCATTTAAACTGATTTTGGTTTTTGTGGTCTGTGGCGGCAGGAGAGTATGGGTATCAGAGATTATCGTGTAATTGATTGAATGCCACTACTCTATCGCTTTAATTTGTTAATTAACTACACTGTAGTGGATGATAAGATTATAGTAGTTGATTTTCTTTGTTAATGGGGAGGGGGTCAATAAATCATATTTTTAGCTATCAATTATGATTAAATATGTGGAATATGTATATTTTTGGATTATTGTTCTTGAAAAAAAATTTGTTATGTGTTTGATGTTATTATCAAATACTTATTTTATAATGTGCTCAAACACCAGCTGGGAGGTGTTAGTATGACCAATGAGCCCTTCACTCCATTGACCACTAATATTGCGATAATTGATATAAATTTGAATTTTTGTCTGAATTTTATGAATAGAAAATTGTTTACGGATACGTTGAAAATAAAGAAAAACTGTGTGTGTGTATTTAGTTTCTTTTATTATGATACATCTCTAATGACATCCCTATTTTTACACGCACTCTCCAATTAATTTATTGCTCTAAATTTTCTTAAATAAAATAAACTTTATTTTGCAAAACTAAATCTAAAAAGAGATTTTGAAAAAAAAAATATCAACCTAAAATATCCAACCAGTCACCGCACTCCCTCATCAACTTCTTCAATTACAACAGGAATAGGCAGATGGGAAAAAATGTTTGTTTGTGTGCGAGTCCATATGATCGCTCTCTGTATGTACTACGACAAATTCCAAATGGAATTTAGTATTTACAAACAACGATTTTTACTTCGATATTAAGTTTTCTAATATATTCCATTACCTTTTTGAAGGAAGGCATTGCAAAGTTTTTGGATTTTTTTCTATTTAAAGATTCCTTTCATTACTAATAATATTATCATATACTCCCTATGAATTCCACAAAGAGAGCGTATAGAGCGTTTTGAAGAGAAAGAGCAAAACGCCACGTAGTCTCTTTGCCCATCACTGAATTACAATCATTTATCTATAAAACGTCGTTGCTTTAGGTAACTCTCTTGTTGTCAAAGGCCCTTCAAATGACTTTCTAACTGTTGTCCCCATGCCAGCGTAACAGAGGCCACACACACAACATACTAAACTATAGCAACTCAAACTAACAAAATAAAGCCAATATTTAAAAAAAATCAATATTTTCTACAAAAACGTAATAAATTTGAAAATTTAAAGCGATTCGCCATATCAGTATTAAAAAATAGTAATAAAAACTAAACAACCTGGTACAAAACTGAGGAAAATCTAGTGAAAACTGCCAAAAATTACACAGAAAAAAATATCACCAAAATATTTCCAATTAAAAACATGATTGAAGTTGAAAATTTTTTCAAATAATTGACACAATTAACTTTTTAATCAAGATAGAAACTGTAAGTTAATTAAGTCAATGATTGACAATTTTAAAATTTTTAATTAAAAACTAATTGATACAATTAACATTTCAATCAAACTCGGAAGACTGAGTCAGTTGAAAAAGTGATGGGCATTTTTAGCATTTTTTGTTAAAAATTTATTTCAAACAATCATTTTTTAATCAAACTAAAAACACTAAGTTAATGCAGAAAGTAATCGAAAATAGTTACTTTTTTCAATAAAAAATTAATTGAGTTTGGCAATCGATATCAATTATTTAATTGTGTCAATTAAAAAATTAATTGAAATTTGCTAATGAATTCAATTAATTTTTTAATCAAGTATTTTTTTTTATACTCCATTAAAACTATCATTTTCGTGATTGAAGACATTTCGATTAAAAAATCAATTGGATCAATTAATTTCGTGATTGAATCAGAAAAAAATTGGTGAATAGTGATGGTATGAAGTGAATCATTTATTATGGTATGAAGTTCCTAAATGATACGGAACTGCAGTGTTGCCCGTGTCTCAAATCGGTTCAGATTTAGAGACATTTTATATGTATCATTGGCGTTATACATTAAAGAAAAGGGGTTTCTTGATAAGAGCATTAAAAAAAAAAAAAAAAAAAAACAACAAAAAGATATCAAATGTCTTTTTATAATAAAATCCTTAAGAGATGGACAAATATCGGATTTAGTTTTTTTTTAATATCAACTTTCTCATCAAGTTTGATACATCTGTAGTGCATCGAAAACATATCAGTATATGACATCCCTATATTTACAGCCACCTTCCAATTAATTTATTGCTCTAAATTTTCTTAAAGAAAATAAACTTTATTTTGCATAACTAAATCTAAAAAGATCATCCTAAAATATCCAACCACTCACAACACTCCCCCACCTACCCCTTCCATTACAAACATTTGCCTATAAAAACCACAATCGTGTAACACCCATTGCTTTAGGTCACTCTCTTGCTGTCAATGTCCATCCAATGCAACTCTAACTATTTTCTCTATGCCAGCATAACAAAAGGCAAACACACAACATACTAAACTATAACTACCAAAACTAACACAACAATGCCAATAGTTAAAAAATGCATTTTTTTCATAAAATCTTAATCAATTTAAAATAATAAAGCGATTCGCCATATCAGTATTAAAAAAAACGAAGAAAAATTTTGTTTAATTTTAGAAAATTTAGATTATTTTTAGAAAATTTTAACTAAATAGTATTACAAACGTTGACATCGCGCCGATATGAAAAAATAAGTAAATATTTTTCGACAAATTCAAGAAAATTTATTAGACATAATTAATTTTTTTCCGTTTGTTAAAAGAAATTTTGTAGTTTGCAAGAATGACTTTAGTGGCATTTGAATTTTAAGACGGGCCCCTAAAATAGCCATCACACTGCCCCCCACCTCTATTAATTGCTATCGTTTGCCTATAAAAAGTACAATCATGTTACTCCCATTGCTTTAGCTTACTCTCTAGCTATCCCAATGGCCTTCAAGCTATTTTCTCTAGGCCAGCATAATAAAAGTTAAACACTCTACATACAGAACTATAGCAACTCCAACTAACACAATAACGCCAATAAAAAGTAAAAAAAGTATATTTTCTTCACAAAAATAATTACAGAAAATCGCCATATCTACAGAAGATTTTCTCTAATATGATACCAAATATGTAACGAACAAATTTGTGGTGTATTTTATTTATTTATTTATTTATTATATATTATAATAAATAAATGAAAAATAAATAAATTAGTATGTAGTGCCATAATTTCAGCTAGACATGCATCAAATATAATACCCTAGAACATTTTAATGCTTTGTAGAAATTTTTATCGCTCCATTTTTATACTCTATACTAGAGGTCTGCACAATTCCATTTGTAAATGAAGAGTACACGTGTACTTGCTACATGAGTACATCTATTTGAGAGAGTCGCAAAACAACTGGTGCACATTTTGATGAACACCAAAAGCCATGAGTAACTTCTTGTTGCTACTCTGATGTCTTCACTATTAACAAACACATATTCCTCTCTCGCTCTTATTGAAGTGTACTCAGAGTGATCACGTCGAGTATGTTGCGAGAACAAAACTTCATAGAGTACTCCATGTACCACGTGCAGTTTCAGAAATACAAAAAAAAAAAAGACAATTACTGTCCATAATATATGTTTTCGGTTTGTTATAAAGAACGGCAAACGTTAAGGTAAGCGTGTGAAATATGTGACATACATACATATCTATGATTAATAATAATGGAAAGTTTTGCCTCGCACATAACTGATAAATACTTGTGGTACCACGTGAAGTGAAGAGAATCCATGTTGTACTTTTTCTCAAGTACTTACATTTTTATTGTTGATTTATTTCGGAACACATATTGTTTCGGATAAGTACTTGGTGATATTTGACAAGCAAGTGTTCTCTTCACTTCACTACTTGCGCTCTGAGAGAAAGACAGTGCATGTACTAAATTCGACAGCGAATTGCATACATATAGTGAAAAGTTATTCGATGCAGACCTCTACTCTATACTATTCTGGGGAACATGGGTGCAATGTTTCCAGCTAGTCCTAAAAAAAGTATACACATGGTACCTTCGTTTAATTTTTTCCCACAATTGAATCTAAATTTATCTTCGGATTTTATTTGTTTTTTTTTAATATTCACTTCGAGCAAAACAGACAGACTGTGGATCATTTCACATTTTTATTGGTGATAAAAAAGCTAAGTCCATTAACCAGATTTATGTCCGCTTCATGGTTTTTATGTACGGTTAAACCACTGTACATTGCTTAATTTTACGATAAACGTTGTTCGGTTTATTGCACTTGCATGTGGGACCACTTTCTGTCGTTTGTTGTGATCATATTTTTATGGCTATTTGTCATTTAAATCGATAAGAACGAAAACAAAATGTGAATGCAATGCATTCTTCCATTCATGGATTTGTGGCAAATGTGCGATTGTGTGTCGAGTTATTACTTGTGCTGCTTTTGTTTTTTGTTTTCATTATTGGCATTATCTTGGGAATGTTTAACAGAAGATTGTTCTACAAACATCATAAATAAATACTTTAACAATTTATAGTTGGGGGTTATATTGAATACTACGAGGAAACGGTAAGAAACGGTGTATATAATGCATATTAAACAATTTTTAGTGTCTGTTATGTAACATTCATTAACAATTAAACAATTAATGGTGTTCATTAATTTTATTTACATTCAAAAAAAGCAAACATTTCAGATTGTGATCATCAAAATAGCTCGAAGTACCAACAAAATACATAGATCACATTTATACACATTGTTTTACAGCGATTAAAAATACCGTTATTTGATTTCTACCGTTATTTCTATTCTTAATTCTAAGGCTAAGATGGATGGATAGTGTTTTGCTTGTGAACAAGTTTTGGAGAGTAGGAGCAAAACGCCATACAGTCTCTTTGCCAAGAGAATTGTTGTCAACTATTGAGAGGAGAAAAATGTTAGCAATATTTATATTAGAAAATAGCTAATATTTGTACAAAAAAAAAACGCAGGAACAATAGCTAATGAAATTTATTTAATTTCAGACTTCAAATTGTTAAAAATGTTTTATTTTAAACAGCGATGGTAAAATTCTGCCAAAAACTTAAAAAAGTTCTATCATTTTTACGGGCAAACAAGTAAGTAAAGTAGAAAGTCGGGCGGGGCCGACTATATCATACCCTAAACCACCATTACAGAATTAGTAATCATAAGCATTTGTGGGGTAACATATAGGTCTGGGAGATAAACCGCAGTTACATATTTAAGAAAATTAAGGGGTACATGTCTATGGGTGCTTTGTGTCAATCTGACTATAGCTCATAGTCATTGTTGCCAGGGAAAATGTTCGGTTTACCCTTCAAGTACAAAAAAAGTTCCCTACTTTCCCATACATTCCCAAACAATTTTCCCTACTATATTTTTCGTTAAATTTAAAAAATTTTACAAAAAAATGGTTCAACGTATATAACTTAGAATATAAATTTGTATTACCACCACGGTTGCCACAGTTGGTAGAATTCTACCCAAATTAGAAACCTTTTTTGTTAAATCTCTATAAAAATAAAATTTTCGAAAAAGTTTCTATAAACAAATTTGTGTGAGAATTTTTTCTATAGAAATAAAATTTTGAGAAAAAAAGGTTCATTCGCCCGAACCGAAACATGTACAGTCCAGGCGTGTATAGATTTGTATCTGGCGTTTTCTTTTCAATGGCTCTATTAACCATGTTCCTTAATCTATATCTGTCCATAAAGCTCGAATAATAATTGTATAATTAGATATAATGCATTTGGACGTCAATTGCCTGTTTTCGGTATCAGGCTAACATGTAACATAATAAGCAACGATGAGCCCGTCGTAAAACTAGGAAAAACACGACTAATGTACGCGTTAGAATTGTTGTTGTATCCTGGAAACCAGTTTCTGTTAATTGTCATATGTTGTAGTTGACTGTAGAAACAATAAGCATTGTTCGACTGTTCACCACTTAGGTGAATTCTAACAAATTAGCTTTCTAAAAATAAATTTCGTGTTGTTGCATTACTATGTAACAAAACGAAATAAAAATAAGATTAAGGGACTTGTAAGTTATATGAAAAGATGATGTACAGTGGGAAAAAAGATGATTCAATTTGTAAGAGGAAATTTCCCAAATGTTTTCTCCATAAGGAGTTAGCATAAAGGGCCCAAAATTGAGTTATCTCTCCCAGCCAGATCTATACTAAAGGCTGTGGAAAGGTTCATTCGCCCGAACCGAAACATGTACAGTCCAGGCGTGTATAGATTTGTATCTGGCGTTTTCTTTTCAATGGCTCTATTAACCATGTTCCTTAATCTATATCTGTCCATAAAGCTCGAATAATAATTGTATAATTAGAAAAAATTCCACAGAAATAAAATTTTGAGAAAATTTTTTATTGAAATAATATTTTGAAAAAAATTTCTATAGAAATACAATTTTGACAAAATGTTCTATAGAAAAAAAATGTTGACAAAATTTTCTACAGGAATAAAGTTTACCACACATTATTAAAGATCAAGCCTTGCCGGCTTCTAATTTCCTCCTCTAGAGCCACCAAAATGTAAAAATTATTACAAATTATGTTGAGTGAAAATGTCCTACATTGTGGCCCTACGTCCCTACAAGACGCTAAATATTAGAAAAGCCCTACATATAGAGAATTTCCCCTACTTCTAGCAACACTGGCTGTGTTGATATTGCACCTACGGAGTTAGTATGCCACTAATATTGAGCCCATTATTAAAAAAGAGAAAATCGTTAAATTAGTGTGGGTAATAAATCAAAAGCTACAAGTACGTATAAATACGATCGGCTAGTACATCAAAATTTGAAATTTGAGTAACATCTATATATATAAAATTCAAATTATGTTTGTTTATTTGTTTGTTTGTTTGTTTATTTGTATGTTCCGGGTTGGCGCGAAAACGGCTGAACCGATTTACTTGAAACTTTCAGAGATCGTGGGGGGCACTCATGTGCTGAAAATAGGGTACCTCATTTTTTGACATATGGTCGCGGAGAGGAACCTCCCCTTTGTCCGACTTTTTGAAAATTAAACCAAACTTGACCGATTTGCACGAAGTTTTCAGGGATAGTAGGGGGTGATCCCTAGACAAAGATTCCCAATTTTTTTTTTCGAAATTTGATCGGGAGGGGGTACCTCCCCTTAAGCGACTTTTTGTTTGTTTGTGTGGTCCGAGTTGGGTACGAAACGGCTGAACCGATTTACTTGAAACTTTCAGAGATCGTAGGGGGCGTTCATGTGGTGAAAATAGGGTACCTCATTTTTTGACACCTGGTCGCGGAGGGGGACCTCCCCTTTGTCGGACTTTTTGAAATTTGGACCAAAGTTGACCGATTTGCTTGAAATTTTCATTGAAGGTTGGGGTTGGCATCTAGACAAAGATCCGCTACTTTATATTTCGATATTTGGTGGCGGAGGGGGGCCTCCCCTTTGTTCGACTTTTTTTAAAGTACAGTGAAAAAACTAAAATTCTCTAAATTATCTGAGATTTACAGAGAACATGTGATGAGGTTATGGAATTAATATGGGGTACCCGATGATTTCATATGTGGATGGGGAGGGGGACCTCCCCCTTGCCCTACTTTTTGAAACTTGGAACAAAATTATGCGATTTGCTTGAAATTTTCATTGAATGTTGGGGTTGGCATCTAGACAAAAATCCGCTACATTATTTTTCGATATTTGGTCGGGGAGGGGGACCACCCCTTTGCCCGACTTTTTTTTAAAGTACAGTGAAAACAAAACTAAACTCCCCCGACTGAAATTTTACGGAAAAAATGGGTGAGGTTATGAAATTTATATCAGGTTCCTGATTTTTTAATAAAAATAAAAGGGCATAGGGAGACATCCGCTTCTCTTAAGTACATGCAGAGAAACAATTAAACTTTACCGAGTTACTTGAAATTTACAGAGCACTTTGGAGAGATCGTAACCTCCGTCAACCATAATAGTTGATACCTGATTTTGTGATATTTGGACGGAAGAGAGGCCGCCCCTTTAGGCTTATAATTTGCTTGACATTTTCTGGGACGTTTACAAAAGATACGCTTTTCGACATTTGGTCGGGGAGGAGGCCCTCCTCTAAAACTGCAAAAAAAATTTAAGTTTTCTTGAAATTTACAAAAGCAGTGGGGGAAGGTTATGAACGAAGAGGCAACCTTCCTTGCCCCACACTTGAAGGAAAGCTTCAAGAATTTTCAGGGAAGGTTAGGGGTGCTATTCACTACGGTGTTTGTCGATATTGTATCGGGGAAAGTGACGTCCCTTTAAAACAATAGAGCAAAATTTAAACATCGCCGATTTACTTGAAATTTACAGGGAATGTGGGAGGAGGTGATTAAATTTATACATGATTTTTAAATTAGTATATGATTTTTCGATATCTGGTTAGGGAAGGGGAAAATTGAAATAAACTTTGTCGATTTACTTCGATAGAATTTATAGGAACCATTGAGTAGTTGCGAAATTAATATAGGGTACGTGATAGTCCGATATCAGGTCGGAGTGGAGCGAAGGTGGGGGGAGGGTTCCCTTTTGTCCGTTTTTTTTTTTCTTAAATTGAAAGTAGAGGGTTGTCCGAAAATGGGAACTCGGTACATAATTTTTGATTTTTGCACAGGCTTCTGCCAGACTTCTTTTTAGTAACGAGTGGGTTCCCTTTTGTCCGTTTTTATACCCTCCACCATAGGATGGGGGTATATTAACTTTGTCATTCCGTTTGTAATAAAGTATATATATTCTGGGTCGTGGTGAAATTCTGAGTCGATCTAAGCATGTCCGTCCGTCCGTCCGTCTGTCCGTCTGTCCGGCTGTCCGTCCGTCTGTGGAAATCACGCTAACTTCCGAACGAAACTAGCTATCGACTTGAAACTTGGCACAAGTAGTTGTTATTGATGTAGGTCGGATGGTATCGCAAATGGGCCATATCGGCCCACGTTTACGTATAGCCCCCATATAAACCGATCCCCAAATTTGGCTTGCGGAGCCTTCCGGAGCAGCAAAATTCATCCGATCCGGTTGAAATTTGGTACGTGGTCTAAGTATACGGTCTCTAACAACCATGCCAAAATTGGTCCATATCGGTCCATAATTATATATAGCCCCCATATAAACCGATCCCCAGATTTGACCTCCGGAGCCTCTTAGAGGGGCAAAATTCATCCGATCCGGTTGAAATTTGGTACCTGATGTTAGTATACGGTCTCTAACAACCATGCAAAAATTGGTCCATATCGGTCCATAAATATATATAGCTCCCATATAAACCGATCCCCAGATTTGACCTCCGGAGCCTCTTGGAGGAGCAAACTTCATCCTACCCGATTGAAATTTGATACGTGGTGTTAGTATATGGTCTCTAACAACCATGCAAAAACTGGTCCATATCGGTCCATAATTATATATAGCTCCCATATAAACCGATCCCCAGATTTGACCTCCGGAGCCTCTTGGAGGGGTAAAATTCATCCGATCCGTTTGAAATTGGGTACCTGATGTTAGTATACGGTATCTAACAAGCGTGCAAAAATTGGTCCATATCGGTCCATAATTAAATATAGCTCCCATATAAACCGATCCCCAGATTTGAACTCTTGAGCCTCTTGGATGAGCAAAATTCATCCGATCCAATTGAAATTTAGTACGTGGTGTTAGTATATGGTCTCTAACAACCATGCAAAAATTGGTCCATATCGGTCCATAATTATATATAGCTCCCATATAAACCGATCCCCAGATTTGACCTCCGGAGCCTCTTGGAGGAGCAAAAGTCATCCGATGCGGTTGAAATTCGTTAGTATATGGCCTCTAACAGCCATGTAAAAATTGTCAAATTTTATTACTATAGAAAGTTTTGTCAAAATTTCATTTCTATAGAAAGTTTTGTAAAAAGTTTATTTCTATAGCAATGTTTGTCAACATTTTATTTCCATAGAAAATTTTGTCAAAATTTTATTTCTATAGAAAATTTTGTAAAAAATTTGTTGCTGTAGAAAATTTTGTCAACATTTTATTTCTATAGAACATTTTGTCAACATTTTATTTCTATAGAAAATTTTGTCAACATTTTATTTTTATAGAAAATTTTGTAAAAATTTTATTGCTATAGAAAATTTTGTCAACATTTTACTTCCATAGAAAGTTTTGTCAACATTTTATTTCTATAGAAAATTTTGTCAAGTTTTTATTTCTATAGAAAATTTTGTCAAAATTTTATTTCTATAGAAAATTTTGTCAAACTGAATTATATACGTATTTAATCGGCCTTTTTTTTGTTTAATATATACCCCTTATGGACTAACCTACAATTTAGAAGACAGTGTTAAAAAGTTTTACGATACCTTGCCATCGGCAAGTGTTATCGCAACCCAAGTAATTCGATTGTGGATGACAGCCTTTAGTAGAAGTTCCTACGCAATCCATGGTGGAGGGTACATAAGATTCGGCCTGGCCGAACTTACGGCCGTATATACTTGTTTTTTTTTTCTTAAGTTGAAAGTAGAGGGTTGTCCGTAAGTGGGAACTCGGTACACAATTTTATGATTTTTGCACAGGCTTCTGCCAGACTTCTTTTTAGTAAAGAACTTAAATTTACATGAAATTGGCAGCCAACGTATAGGGTGCATCATTTTCCAACATTTTAGCAAATGTTAATGTGGTAAAATTTTTTACTACTTTTGCTTTTTCCGATTTATTGGATGGGACACAGTAATTCTTTGTACGTTATAATAGAGTGCTTAATTTTCAGATATGTTGAGGAGAAGGATACCTTTCCTTGACAAACCACACTTAAAATTCACAAGAAATATACAAGATTGTCCAACTACTTGAATACAGAACATTATTAAAAAAATTTGGAGGAAAGGGCACACCCTCTCCCGCCGTATTTGTACCTATAAACGAAAAATCAAGTAGTCCGTTTTGTTTAAAAGAATTGAAATCTTTTCGAATTTGTTTTCAGCACGAAGGATATAGTTGACTAAGTTAACGCAAAATGTTCCTCCAAATACGCTTCGGAAGGCGCAGCGAAGCGGGCCGGGTTACGCTAGTTGGTTAATAAATAAGAGTATTATGGCCAAATTTGGGAAAATAGAGCGATGCATATATATGGAAGCTATATCTAAATCTGAACCAATTTGCATAATATTTTGCGGGTTTGATTAATACCACAAAAGGTTACCTTGTGCAAGATTTGAGTAAGATCAGTTAAGAAATGAGGCCTGTATGGTCAAACATAAGGTTATTAGGGGCGAATTTTTCAAAATCGGGTGATACATATATGGGAGCTATATCTATATCTGAACTGATTTCTATGAAATTTTGCACATATAGTTAGTACTATAGAGGACTGAATCTAGCAAACTTTTAGTAAGATCGGTTAATAAATAAGGGTTCTATGGCCAAATTTGGGAAAATCGGGCTATACATTTATATGGGAGCTATATCTAAATCTGAACCGATTTAGATGATTTGTTGCACATATAGTTAGTGCTATAGAAGACTACATTTAGCTAAATTTGAGTAAGATCGGTTGATAAATAAGGGTTTTATGGCCAAATTTAGAAAAATCGGGCGGTACATATATATGGGAGCTATAGCTAAATCTGAACCGATTTCGATGATTTTTTGCACATATAGTTAGTGCTATAGAAGATTACATTTTGCCAACTTTGAGTAAGATCGGTTGATCAATAAATGTTTTGTGGCCAAATTTGGGAAAATCGGGCGATACATATATATGAGACCTATATCTAAATCTGAACCGATTTGGATGAAATTTTGCAGACTTGAAGGGCGATGGAAAAGATTAGCTTTTGCCAAATTTGGTGACGATCCGTTTGAAAAAAAGCGCAACGTGACCCCATTTGTCGAAATCGGGCGATACATATATATGGGAGCTATATCTAAATTTGATCCGATTTCTTCCAAATTCAATAACATTCGTCCTTGTGTCCAAGAAACTCCCTGTACCAAATTTCATCAAAATCGGTTAATAATTGCGACCGGAATCCTGTGAACAACAAATACATGGACAGACGGACGGACGGACCCCAAGCGCTAGATCGACTCAGGTGATTCTGAGTCGATCGGTATATATTTTATGGGGTCTAAAATCAATGTTTCTGGTAGGCACATTTTTTGGCCGATCAAACTTATTATACCCTGACCACTATGTGGTTTAGGGTATAAAAAAACGGACAAAAGGGAACCCTATCCCCACCATCGCTCCACTGAGACCTGATATCGGACTATCACGTACCCTGTATTAATTTCACAACTACTCAATGGTCCCTATAAATTCTATCGAAGTAAATCGACAAAGTTTATTCAAATTTTCCCCTTCCCCAACCAGATATCGAAAAAGCATATACTAATTTAAAAATCATGTATAAATTTAATCACCTTCTCCCACGTTCCCTATAAATTTCAAGTAGATCGGAGATGTTTAAATTTTGCTCTATTGTTTTAAAGGGACGTCACTTTCCCCGATACAATATCGACAAACACCGTAGTGAATAGCACCCCTAACCTTCCCTGAAAATTCTTGAAACTTTCCTTCAAGGGTGGGGCAAGGAAGGTTGCCTCTTCGTTCATAACATTCCCCCACTGCCTTTGTAAATTTCAAGAAAACTAAATATTGTTGTTTTTTTTGCAG
Source organism: Haematobia irritans (assembly GCF_050003625.1). Lineage (NCBI taxonomy): Eukaryota > Metazoa > Arthropoda > Insecta > Diptera > Muscidae > Haematobia > Haematobia irritans. The sequence goes on along the minus strand of NC_134397.1, from coordinate 251,803,839 downwards.
TTTTTGAGGAGGGCCTCGTCCCCCACCAAATATTGAAAAGTGATGTAGCGTATCTTTTGTAAACGTCCCAGAAAATGTCAAGCAAATTATAAGCCTAAAGGGGCGGCCTCTCTTCCGTCCAAATATCACAAAACCTGGTATCAACTATTAATATCGTAACCTCTTCCCAGTCCTGTGTAAATTTCAAGTAACTCGGTAAAGTGGTTAGAGAGAAAGAGAGAATTCTGTTGTATGACAGCCCATGGAAGCTACATTTGAAGTTATCAATATTCACACTACTTGGAATTCTAAACCACTTTTTTGGAATGAGTAGAGAGAATACAATAGAGAGAGAGGCAGTATTGCTCAAATTAAAATCACTCATATTAAAGCTAAAAGAGATACACAGAGAATACATATTGGTTGTGATGTCCGAATTTATTGCCAACCTCCTTTTTGCAGTTGCAGCAACTATCTGATGGCAGTTGTGATACCCGATAAATTCGGTCGACTCAATCGAATTATGGGAAATCCAACCAATACCAAATATGGAGTTGGTTGTACTAGACGACGCAATTGGTCGTTACTCCCTTCTTATTTGGTTGTATCACCCAACTTTATTAGCACCTTAACCGAATTGAAAATACATTTTTTCTCAAAACATTGTATTTTACATTTTTAAATAAAAGTATGGTATATAAAATCACACTATACCTAAATACAATACATTGATAACAATTTAACAAAAATTGTCACCTTTAAAAGTACCCGCCAGCTGGGATTGTTTAATTGACAAGCAATGGGAGTTAAATCTATGGGACTCTTAGTACATTAGTACTTATAAATGGAGTCCAAACTGAGCACATAGCATAAAAATGGGTCAACATAGTTTGCCTAAAAACACAACAAATTAAGTTAGAAAATTAGTGTGGAGTTTTAAAAATTTAATAAGAATCTACTCTACATGGTTACTTGCTTTGGGTTTTCATAAATAAAGTAAAGACGTGGAGATGGATTTTTCCATTAGAGGCCCTTTGACGTCGTTGCATGATTTATACTTTATATAACTCGATCTCCATTTGATCCCAAACAATTGATGTGCACTGTTTATCTGATTCGTAGCATTGAGTATCCTGACGATTGCGCGAGTAGTTCGTGAAAATATTTGACAGACAGTCCACCGAGGATTTAAATAAACTTAGAAACGGTTGAAAAATATTCAGTTTTCAGTGGTTTTTTTTATTAAATTAAAAATAAAACACGTTTTCCTTCCACATTGAATAATTGATAATAACAATATTGACATTTAAAAATATTTCCAACGGATTTCGGCTGTGACTATCAATTGTAAGTGATGAATACTAAATGACGGTTATGAAGGTTTTATAAGGTAGGTTGTGCGTATCGAATTCGATCAAAATTTTTCAAGAGAGAGGTAATTAGTTCACACAACCATTTGACTTGTATTTCAAACAACAATCTATAATAATTATCTCTAAAAGGTAGAAGGAACCAAATAATGGTTGCAAATAAAGTAAATAGATTGACACAATTGTGATTTCATTTCAATTGCAGAATTTTCATTAGAACAATCGATTTTCAACCAATATCTTCTCTTTGTGTAGGGAGAATTTAAAATGTAAGAGAATGAGAGAATTCCGTCTCATTTAACTATCATTGAATGTGATTCATATTTGCTATACTTGAGGCTCTTTTTACTAGGGATAAGCTTTAGTCCACCAACTAAGTTTTGTTGTTCTCTTATCCTACGTCATATATTTTTTTCCATATGAACATTTTTTTCAAATACATGTTCATCAATAATAAATGATTGGTTTAAATTTCATGGACTATTATAACCACTATAAAAAAATATTTTATTCGAATGTTTTTGGTTTGGTTCACATCAGTAACCTTATGAACTTTTTGTATTCATAAAAGTCCTTTAGTGTTTTGTTTTTTTTTTTTTTTTTTGAATTAAATTATAATATTTCCAGCATATGTATATGCATAGAGGGTCATATTTATGTATGGATCTTTATTGACTTCAATATATCACTCATACTGTTGTGTACTATAATACAAGCATTGTCCTAGGGTTTTTGTTTTATTCGTATTTGTGTGGCAAATGTTGATTGTGGCCCCACATATAAATATATAACATAAATAAATAAATGAATACAAATGAAACTCGGATATCGAATATTCAGTTGAAGCTGTCATTTGTGGTTTTTCAATATTCCGATGAAAAAGGGCAATATGCCTGTTATGTTATTTAAAGAATGGCTCTGTGATAGGCTTATTGTCCTTTCTTTTTGTTTTTGCTTTTGCAAATGACTATGAATATCCATTGGAATGCATACAAAATAAATAAAACAAAGTCATTTGCAACAGAGAAAAAAAAAACAGAACTATTCCATTCGATTTTGTTTATCATTAAGTATTAAATTTATATATAATTTTTTTTTGTATTTTCTTTTTTTATTTACAGAAATATGTTAGCGAATTATCAACTGTCCGGGACTGTGCCACTGAGTGTGCTGAGAAAGGTAAATAAATATTTTATATTTTATTGTGGTTTTTTGTTGTTTTTTTTTTGTGTGTTATGCTTACAATTAAAAATAATATCTACTACGAGTTTATTTACTTCCTGATAAAATATTAATTGAGCACAATAAATTGACTTAGTTATGGTGTAAATTTACAATTGATGTGGTTAGATTTTTTTTGTTTCGTATACAAATTTATTTTTAAATTTAATATGAAAAATTGAAGTGCTAAAACATATGCAAAAAATTAATGCACTAATTGCTTTCACTGTATTAATAAATACAGATAATTATTTTTTTATGCCGGCTTTTATTTATTTTAATCTTATTTTTTAAATATTTTATCTATGCAAAAAAAAGGTATTAACATATAATAAAAATATTGAGAATCCTATACAATCTTCGGTTTAATTATTCTAACGAAAGAGAAACAACAAAGGTGAGAGATTTCCACTCTTTACATAAGGGAAGAGCAGAGTGTAATTTTTCTTTTGGGGGCGAATATGTATGATCGATCTCTTTATACCAGTGATGGCCAAAGACACTACGCGGCGTTTTGCTCTTACTCTTCAAAACGTTCTATTTGTGCAATTCATGTGGAGTATGAAATTATTGTTATTATTATTAGTTATGAAAGGGATCTTTAATAGAAAAAATCAAACAACTTTGCAATGCCTTCTTTCAAAAAGATAAAGAAACAAATTGGAAAACTTAATATTGAAGTAAACTTCGTTTATTCTTAATTCCAAATTCAATTAACATTTGTCGAAGTACATAAAGAGAGCGATCATACGGACTCGTTGTTTCTTTCTGTCCATCCCTGCACTTCAATGATACTTGAATTTAGAATATACTTCAGTATTAAGTTCTCTAGTTTGTTTCATTGCCGTGTTGAAGTAAGTCATTAGAAATTTTTCTAAAAAATTTCCATAACCAATAACTTTATCGTACTACCTATGATTAGCTTAAAGATAATGTTTAGAAGAGTAACAGCAAAATGTAGTCTAGTCTCTTTCAGTGTTATCTGTATTTTTTTGACTCTTGTCTCCAAATTGTGACGCTTAGTTCCCAAAACTCCCCAATAAATTTTTGACATTTTTTTACTAAAGAAAATAAATTTTAATCCGCAGAAAATCAATACGAATTTAAAAATTAAAAAAAGATGTAAAATTTTTGTCATAACATCTTGCGGATTACAATATTCCAAACAAAAACTCAAGAAAGCAGCGATGTTCTTTCAATTGCTCGAGATATGCCATGGTTGCCACTCGAGCCAAAAATAATCTAACAAAATTTTATTTGTATAGAAAATTTTGTCCAAGTATTATTTATTTAAAAAAATTTCGTCAAAATTTTATTTCTATAGAAAATTTTGTCAAAATCTTATTTCTATAGAAAATTTTGTTAAAATTTTATTGTCAAAATTTTATTTCTATAGAAATTTTTGACAAAATTTTATGTCTACAGACAATTTTGTCAAAATTTTATATCAATAGCAAATGTTGTCAAAATTTTATTTCTATAAAATATTTGTCCAAATGTTATTCCTATAGAAAATTTTGTCCAAATTTTATTTCTATAGAAAATTTTGTCCAAATTTTGTTCCTATAGAAAATTTTGTCTAAATTTTATTCCTATAGAAAATTTTGTCATAATTCTATTCCAATCGAAAATTTAGTCAAAATTTTAATTGTAAAGAAATTTCTGTCAAAATTTTATTTTTATAGAAAATCCAACCATCTTGCAGTCTATAGGGCTTTGCCCAAATAAATTTGACAAACATTCTTTTCCTCTGTTGGTTAAGCTACTCTTGTAGTTTAGTCAATATATGGTTTTAAGCTGAAATAAAAAATGACAACAATGCTTGAAGAACAAAACCAACAATAACAGAACAAAACAAATGGAAAAAGAAGAGGAGGCACGCTCAAAATAAACCCAGCCATGTGAATTCAAATCGATGATTTGACAGTGGCATAGGAAAAGAGATATGTTTGTTTCGAATTTATTTCGGCATAAGCCGGCTATCAATGTAAAACCTTTTTTCGGAGGGTTCAAGTGTGGTTTTTGTTGGGTTTAATAAACTGCCTGAATTTATTCTGATAATTGGTTGATAGTTTTGCTGCAAGTAGAGGATGCTGATGAGGAATGTGGTAATTCCGAAACGTGCGTCCATCCAACCATCTTGCAGTCTATAGGGCTTTGCCCAAATAAATTTGACAAACATTCTTTTCCTCTGTTGGTTAAGCTACTCTTGTAGTTTAGTCAATGTATGGTTTTAAGCTTAAATAAAAAATGACAACAATGTTTATAGAAAATTTAAATCTATGGAAATCTTTGTCAAAATTTGATATCTGTAGAAAATTTTGTCAAAATTTTATTTTTTTAAAAAATTTTGTCCAAATATTATTCCTATAAAAAATGTTGTCCAAATGTTATTCCTATAGAAAAATTTGGCATAATTTTATTCTTATAGAAAATTTAGTCACAATTTTAATTCTAAAGAAATTTTTGTCAAAATTTTATTTTTATAGAAAATTTAGTCACAATTTTAATTCTAAAGAAATATTTGTCAAAATTTTATTTTTATAGAAACTTTTGTTAAAATTTTAAATCTATAGAAAATTTTGTAAAAAATTTAAATCTATTGAAAATTTTGTCAAAATTTGATATCTGCAGAAAATGTTGACAAAATTTTATATGTATAGAACATTTTGTAGAAATTTTATTTCTATTAAAAATTTTGTCCAAATATTATTCCTATAGAAAATATTGTCCAAATTTTATTCCTAGAAAATTTTGTTTAAATTTTATTCCTATAGAACATTTTGGGATAATTTTATTCTTATAGAAAATTTAGTCACAATTTTAGTTCTAAAGAAATTTATGTCAAAATTTTATTTTTATAGAAAATTTTGTCAAAATTTTATTTTTATAAAAAGTTTTGTCAAAATTTTATTTCTATAGAAAATTTTGTTAAAATTTTATTTCTATGGAAAATTTTGTCAACATTTTAAATCTATGGAAAATTTTGTCAAAATTTGATATCTGTAGAAAATTTTGTCAAAATTTTATTTCTATAAAAAATTTTGTCCAAATATTATTCCTATAGAAAATTTTGTCCAAATTTTATTCCTATAGAAAAATTTGGCATAATTTTATTCTTATAGAAAGTTTAGTCACAATTTTAATTCTAAAGAAATTTATGTCAAAATTTTATTTTTATAGAAAATTTTGTCAAAATTTTATTTTTACAGAAAATTTTGTTAAAATTTTATTTCTATAGAAAATTTTTTCAAAATTTTAAATCTATTGAAAATTTTGTCAAAATTTTATATGTATAGAAAATTTTGTCAAAATTTTATTTCTATAAAAAATTTTGTCCAAATATTATTCCTATTGAAAATCTTGTCCAAATTTTATTCCTATAGAAAATTTTGTTTAAATTTTATTTTTATAGAAAATTTTGTTTTAATTATATTCCTATAGAACATTTTGGCATAATTTTATTCTTATAGAAAATTTAGTCACAATTTTAATTCTAAAGAAATTTATTCCAAAATTTTATTTTTATAGAAAATTTTGTAAAAATTTTATTTTTATAGAAAATTTTGTCAAAATTTTATTTTTATAAAAAGTTTTGTCAAAATTTTATTTCCATGGAATATTTTCTTAAAATTTTACCAAAATTTTAAATCTATAGAAAATTTTGCCAAAATTTTATATCTGTAGAAAATGTTGTCAAAATTTTATTTCTATAAAAAATTTTGTCCAAATATTATTCCTATAGAAAATTTTGTCCAAATTTTATTCCTATAGAAAAATTTGGCATAATTTTATTCTTATAGAAAGTTTAGTTACAATTTTAATTCTAAAGAAATTTATGTCAAAATTTTATTTTTATAGAAAATTTTGTCAAAATTTTATTTTTACAGAAAATTTTGTTAAAATTTTATTTTTATAAAAAGTTTTGTCAAAATTTTATTTCTATAGAAAATTTTTTTAGATTTGTTTTCTATAGAAAATTTTGTCAAAATTTTATATGTATATAAAATTTTGTCAAAATTTTATATGTATATAAAATTTTGTCAAAATTTTATTTCTATAAAAAATTTTGTCCAAATATTATTCTTATAGAAAATTTTGTCCAAATTTTATTCCTATAGAAAATTTTGTTTAAATTGTATGCCTATAGACAATTTTGGCATAATTTTATTCTTATAGAAAATTTAGTCATTATTCTAATTCTAAAGAAATTTATGTCAAAATTTTATTTTTATAGACAATTTTGTCAAAATTTTATTTTTATAGAAAATTTTGTCAAAATTTTGTTTTTATAAAAAGTTTTGTCAAAATTTTATTCCTATAGAAAATTTTGTCATAATTTTATTCCTATAGAAAATTTTGTCAAAATTTTATTTCTATAGCAAATTTTTTCAAAATTTTATTTCTATAGAAAATTTTGACAAAATTTTATTTCTATAGAAAATTCTGACAAAATTTAATTTCAATAGAAAATTTTAATAAAATTTTATTTCTATAGAAAATTTTTCAAAACTTTATTTCTACAGAAAATTTTGTCAAAATTTGATTTCTATAGCAAATTTTGACATAATTTTATTTCTATGGAAAATTAAGTCAAAATTTTATTGCTCTAGAAAGTTTTGTTAAAATTTGAATTCTAAAGAAATTTATGTCAAAATTTGCTTTACTGAAAATTTTGTCAAAAATTTATTTTTAAAGAAAATATTGTCATAATTTCGTTTGTCAACATTTTATTTCTATAGAAAATTTTGTCACCAGTTTATTTTTAGAGAAAATTTTGTCAAAGTTTTATTTCTATTTTGTCAAAATTTTATTTCTATAGAAATTTTTTTGTCAAAATTTAATTTCTATAGAAACTTTTTTGCCAAAATTTAATTTCTATAGAAATTTTTTTGCCAAACTTTATTTCAATGAAAAATTTTTGTCAAAATGTTATTTCGCTAGAAACTATTGTCAAAATATTAAGTCTAAAGAAAAACTGATTTCAAATTTTTTTTTGCAGAAAATTTTATCAAAATTGTATTTCTAAAGAAAATTTTGTCAACATTTCGTTTGACAATATATTACTTCTATAGAACATGGGTTTAGTGAACTGCCTGAATTTGTTCTGATAATTGGTTGATAGTTTTGCTGCAAGTAGAGGATGCTGATGAGGAATGTGGTAATTCCGAAACGTGCGTCCATCCAACCATCTTGCAGTCTTTAGGGCTTTGCCTAAATAAATTTGACAAACATTCTTTTCCTCTGTTGGTTAAGGTACTCTTGTAGTTTAGTCAACACAATGGTTTTAAAGCTGAGATCAAAACAACAAATATGATTGAAGTACAACCCTCAATAAAAAACAAAAAGACGAATTTTATTGCTATAGAAAATTTTGTCAAAATTTAATTCCTATAGGAATTTTGTGAAAATTTTATTTCTATAGAAAAGTATGTTGTTGCGGTGGATAGGATAGCGGGAAGGGAGAATCAATCTGAGTGAGAAGTTGGAGTCTCTTTGTTTAACATCAAGCCCAAGAATCCCAATGTCTATTTGCTTTATGTCTCCGCAAGAAATGTTGGAGAGTGGATTCCCAAAATGAAACCAATTGAAAAAGTAGAAATGGAAAACAATTGATTTAGGATTGATGTTCGAGATTTGGATTTATTTTTTCTTGTGATTCTTACCAGTCTAGCGATGACAATTGAATGAGACAGAAGTAATACAAAGTTTTGCGGAAATCTAAATATGACATTGACAGATTTTACGGCGAAGTACATATATCTACAAGATTGGCAAATCGTATGCAAATGTCAAAGTTATTCTTCTTTGGGATTTTTAAAATATATATCGGAAAAATAGGGTTTGTGTAAAAGTAACACAAACATTCCGCCCCCTCTTGCAGTATCTCTGCAATATATTCTGTAATGTCATATTTAGATATAAATTGCAGATAATAATAAAGATAGTATCTTATGATTAAGGAAATAATTCATTTCTTATAGTATTAGTGCGGTAGTATATAGAGTCGAATTCATTTTCTTATATGATATTATATAAGTATTTATATACAAGTATCTACGAAATACATTTGCTAGTTGTTGGTGTAATCTTTGCTATGTGTCTCAATTCAAGGCAATTCAAGTAAGTGATGTTTTTTTTTTTTTTTTTTAATGGACGGATATATTAAATTGGACAATTTCCGTACAGGGTCCAACCAAAAATTGTATTCTGTGCAGTTGGAAGCCCTGGACGACTGGATATACCTTCGCTGATGATACGTGAGTAGATATCTGCACCCAGAATGATATCAATATGTGCCGATTTATAAAATTCAGAATCGGCTAGTAGAACATTGGAAAATCGAGCTTTATAGGATCGGGAAATAGATTTCTCGGGAGTATGTATATAAATACGATTGTTAACTCGTAGTGACGCTTCAATTTTTACCTCTGAATCGTAAACGGAAATCAGTGTAGTCGGACAAAAGGTTTCGTCATTCAATGTGTACGTAGTAAGGCGAAGTTTATTAACAACAGTAGAAGATATGCGGCTATAGTTGGATCCAGAGTCGAGTAGACA